>NW_024412404.1:56726052-56831165 GCF_014898765.1 Herpailurus yagouaroundi
TATAAAGTGCAAATATTTTTCCCCGTTTGCTATAAAGTGCAAATATTTTCCCCCTTTGCTTTTTATGTTTCAACACTGAGAATTTTTATGTTTACACAGGGAAATATTTACTTAGTTATTTTTTTTACAGGGTCATTGTATCAATATTCTCTTTAGCTTTACCTTTCTTATGCAGCTTGAGAAAGGACTTTCAACCTTCTAGAATGGCAAAAAGGCAACCTTGTTTTTTTTTTCTAGTACGTTTTAATCATTTCAATTTCAACCTGTAAGAAATTAATTCATCTGAATGTATTTTGATGAACAGTGGGGTTATACCTTGAACTGTTTTTCCCCCAAGTGATTTGCCAATATCACAGGAATCTCTCCTTTGGCCCCATGGTTGTAAGACCTTTGCAGACAGAGAACTGCAGGGAGGGAACTAACATTTATTGGGGGGCTGCTATTTTCCAGTTGTGTGCTACCTGTTCTGCTTAATGTTCCTGAAGGAACCCTGCGAGGCAGAAGTGACCTCCAGCTTGTGGATTAGCAGGTGGAGGCTTAGAGAGGCAAGAAGTTTGAGGAGAGTCCATGAACTTGGGCCCGAGGGCCCCCAATCCCTTGCAGTTTCCATGGCATTCTGTTGCCTCCTCTGTCCAGCCTCTGTGTGTCTCAGTGCCCAAGGGTGTTCTGTCCGGGGAGCAGGGCTGCAGGCATTTAATGTGCTAACAGTTGACCTTGCTAAGCCTTGAAAAAAAAAATGAAATTCTTGAGTTAAGAAATTTAGAGAAAAGGAGTGTTTTGGGGGAGAAAGCAAAGATGTATTTATAGCCTCCCTTTCTATTCCTAATATCCGAACATATTTTTCTTAGCTCCTGGACTTGGGGTTGCCGAAGAGAAGTGCAGCAGCTAGAAGCAGAGAGTGTGCATTTTTAGCACTTACACGGAGCGAAGGTTAACGTGTAGGAAATAAGGGTAATGATGGTTATTTAAGATGTGTAAGATGCATTCAAAGTCATAAGTGCTTGACAATTTTAGAATGGCAGGTGTTATTATTTTATTGTTAAAACCCAATTTGCTCTGTTGAGCTGAGGCCCGACACTCCAAGTGATAAGTTATTAAAGAGTGAGGTTTTGTTCACTGGCTGGGCTCTGTTGTAGTTTTTTTTTTTTTTTTTTAATTTTTTTTTTCAACGTTTATTTATTTTTGCGACAGAGAGAGACAGAGCATGAACGGGGGAGGGGCAGAGAGAGAGGGAGACACAGAACCGGAAACAGGCTCCAGGCTCTGAGCCATCAGCCCAGAGCCCGACGCGGGGCTCGAACTCACGAACCGCGAGATCGTGACCTGGCTGAAGTCGGACGCTTAACCGACTGCGCCACCCAGGCGCCCCTCTGTTGTAGTTTTTATGCAACATCAGTATTTTGCCATCGTGTCGTTTCCAAGTCGTGAACTCAATGTGAATAATCATTTGAGCACACTTCTCATGATGCTAAGAACTTAAATTCTCCACCAGTGTTAATCACTGACAAGGCAGCGCACTAACACTTAGCACAATGGAAAACACTTGTGCATTTTTAGAAGCTCATACTTACGCACACTGGCACATGAGCCTGCATTTTTAGGTTCATTCATTTGAATTATTAGGACGCCGTGAATTTGAAACTTGGACAAAATAACAACAATTTTGTATTTTAAAAAGGTAAAATACAATATATGGCATATTTTGTTTTCATCATTTTAAATATATAACAAATGATATAAAAATAAGAATAAACATTATGTAATAGATAATACAAGACAAATATTATGGAAATATCTATATTCTATATTACCTCTATAATGTCACCAAAATTAAAAAAAATTTTTTTTGAGAGAGAGCGCACGTGAGTGGGGGAGGGGCAGAGATAGGTGAAGACAGAGTATCTGAAGGGGGCTCTGCACTGACAGCAGAGTCGATGTGGGGCTTGAACTCATGAACTGTGAGATCATGACCTGAGTTGAAGTCAGATGCTTAACCGACCGAACCCCCCAGGCGCCCCTGTAATGTCATTTTTTGTACATATTCTCTCCTGGTGTGGCTGGCTTCTTGCCCATTTTATTCACAGTGGCTTAGTGAGAGCGTATACCTTCGTTTTGAAGAAGTTCAGTTTATACAAAAGTAAATGCTTTTTGTGTTCCTACAATGGCTTGGTCTACCAAGATGGTGAAGCTTTTCTCCTGTATTTTCTTCTAAAAGTTTTATGACTTAGCTTTTACCTTTAAGTCTCTGATCCATTTCAGATGAATTACTGTGTATTGTGGAGGGTGTATGTTAAAGTCCATTTTTTTTTTTTTTTTTACCCGTAGTTTGTATCGAATTGTTTTCGTGCTGTTTGTTCAAAGATTCTGTTTTCCCATTAAATTACTTTGGTGCCTTTCCCAAAAATCAGTTATATGTATGTATAGGCCCATTTCTAGACACTGTATTTTGTTCTCTGCTGGTACTACAACATTTTAATTACTGTAGCTTTATAATAAGTTTTGAAATCAGATAGTGCAAGACCTCCGACTTTATCTTTCTTTCAAAAATTGTTTTGGTTATTTTTGGTATCTCCATATAAATTATATTTTAAATAAATATTTATTCATTTTTGAGATAGAGAAAGAATGAGAGAGAGAGAGGCATCCCTCCATATAAATTTTTGAAGCAGCTTGTTAATTTGTATAAAATTGCAGTGTAGTATTTCTATTTTATTGTGTTGATTCTGTAGACCAGTTTGAGAGAACTGACATCTTAATAGCATTGAGACTTTAAATCCATGAACACAGTGTATTTCTCCATTTATTTAAGACTTAATTTTTCTCAGCAATATTTTTGAAATTTCAGTACATGGGTCTTGTATATCTTTGATTATGTTTATTCCTAAGTATCTTATGTATTTGATTAGGTATACAAATGGTATTTTTAAAAATTTCATTTTCAGTTGTGTTTTGCTTATATCTAAAAATAGAAATGATTTGTGTACATCAATCTTATATTCTGGGACGTTGTTAGATTCATTCATTCTAATGATTTCTTTAACGTTTATTTATTTTTGAGAGAGAGAGAGAGAGAGAGAGAGAGAGATAACAAGTTGGGGAGGGCCAGAGAGGGAGGAGACAGAGAATACCAAGCAGGCTCTGTGCTGATAGCCTCATGTGAGGCTTGAACCCACGAACCCTGAGATCATGACCTGCGCTGAAATCAAGCGTCGGACGCTTAACTGACAGCCATCCAGGTGCCCCTCTAATGGTTTTTATCTTATTTTATTTTTATTTTTTTTCAATATATGAAGTTTATTGTCAAATTGGTTTCCATACAACACCCAGTGCTCATCCCAAAAGGTGCCCTCCTCAATACCCATCACCCACCCTCTCCTCCCTCCCACCCCCCATCAACCCTCAGTTTGTTCTCAGTTTTTAAGAGTCTCTTATGCTTTGGCTCTCTTCCACTCTAACCTCTTTTTTTTTTTTTTTTCTTCCCCTCCTCCATGGGTTTCTGTTAAGTTTCTCAGGATCCACATAAGAGTGAAACCATATGGTATCTGTCTTTCTCTGTATGGCTTATTTCACTTAGCCTCACACTCTACAGTTCCATCCACGTTGCTACAAAGGGCCATATTTCATTCTTTCTCATTGCCACGTAGTACTCCATTGTGTATATAAACCACAATTTCTTTATCCATTCATCATTTGATGGACATTTAGGCTCTTTCCATAATTTGGCTATTGTTGAGAGTGCTGCTATAAACATTGGGGTACAAGTGCCCCTATGCATCAGTATTCCTGTATCCCTTGGGGAAATTCCTAGCAGTGCTATTGCTGGGTCATAGGGTAGGTCTATTTTTAATTTTTTGAGGAACCTCCACACTGTTTTCCAGAGTGACTGCACCAGTTTGCATTCCCACCAACAGTGCAAGAGGGTTCCCGTTTCTCTACATCCTCACCAGCATCTATAGTCTCCTGATTTGTTCATTTTGGCCACTCTGACTGGTGTGAGGTGATATCTGAGTGTGGTTTTGATTTGTATTTCCCTGATGAGGAGTGACGTTGAGCATCTTTTCATGTGCCTGTTGGCCATCTGAATGTCTTCTTTAGAGAAGTGTCTATTCATGTTTTCTGCCCACTTCTTCACTGGATTATTTGCTTTTCGGGTGTGGAGTTTGGTGAGCTCTTTATAGATTTTGGATACTAGCCCTTTGTCCGATATGTCATTTGCAAATATCTTTTCCCATTCCGTTGGTTGCCTTTTGGTTTGTTGGTTGTTTCCTTTGCTGTGCAGAAGTTTTTATCTTCATAAGGTCCCAATAGTTCATTTTTGCTTTTAATTCCCTTGCCTTTGGGGATGTGTCAAGTAAGAAATTGCTACAGCTGAGGTCAGAGAGGTCTTTTCCTGCTTTCTCCTCTAGGGTTTTGATGGTTTCCTGTGTCACATTCAGGTCCTTTATCCATTTTGAGTTTATTTTTGTGAATGGTGTGAGAAAGTGGTCTAGTTTCAACCTTCTGCATGTTGCTGTCCAGTTCTCCCAGCACCATTTGTTAAAGAGACTGTCTTTTTTCCATTGGATGTTCTTTCCTGCTTTGTGAAAGATTAGTTGGCCATACGTTTGTGGGTCTAGTTCTGGGGTTTCTATTCTATTCCATTGGTTTATGTGTCTGCTTTTGTGTCAATACCATGCTGTCTTGATGATTCCAGCTTTGTAGTAGAGGCTAAAGTCTGGGATTGTGATGCCTCCTGCTTTGGTCTTCTTCTTCAAAATTACTTTGGCTATTCGGGGCGTTTTGTGGTTCCATATGAATTTTAGGATTGCTTGTTCTAGTTTCGAGAAGAATGCTGGTGCAATTTTGATTGGGATTGCATTGAATGTGTAGATAGCTTTGGGTAGTATTGACATTTTGACAATATTTATTCTTCCAATTTTTGAGCACAGAATGTTTTTCCATTTCTTTATATCTTCTTCAATTTCCTTCATAAGCTTTCTATAGTTTTCAGCATACAGATCTTTTACATCTTTGGTTAGATTTATTCCTAGGTATTTTATGCTTCTTGGTGCAGTTGTGAATGGGATCAGTTTCTTTATTTGTCTTTCTGTTGCTTTACTATTAGTGTATAAGAATGCAACTGATTTCTGTACATTGATTTTGTATCCTGCAACTTTGCTAAATTCACGTATCAGTTCTAGCAGACTTCTGGTGGAGTCTATCGGATTTTCCATGTATAATATCATGTCATCTGCAAAAAGTGACAGCTTAACTTCATCTTTGCCAATTTTGATGCCTTTGATTTCCTTTTGTTGTCTGATTGCTGATGCTAGAACTTCCAAAACTATGTTAAACAACAGCGGTGAGAGTGGACATCCCTGTCGTGTTCCTGATCTCAGGGAAAAAGCTCTCAGTTTTTCCCCTCTAATGGTTTTTAAATAAATTTCTTAGGAGTTTTCTGTGTAGATAATTATGTTGTCTACAAATAAGGACAGTTTTATTTTTCCCTTTCTAATCCTTTCCCTTTTATTCTTTTACTTTTGGTCTTATTGCATGGCTAGCACGCTCAGCACAAAACTGAATGGAAGTGGTAAGAGCAGACACCCCTGCCTTGTTCCTAATCTTAGGAGGCAAGCACTTGCTTTATCCATGGGCATGGTGTCAGCTGTAGGTTTCTGTAATACCACTTATCCCACTGAAGAATTTCTATTTGTAGTCTGCTGAGAATTTTTTATCATGAATTGCTGTTCAATTTTGTCCAATTTCTTTTCTGCATGCATTGAAATGATCGTGTGATTTTTCTTCTTTATTGTGTACTTACAGTGAATCATACTGGTTGATTTTCAAATAATGAGTTAATATTACATTCCTGGGATAAACTCTACCCTGTCATGATACATTGTCCCTTTCACGAACTGCTGATTTTTTTCCCCCTCTAACATTCTGTTCCCCTCCAACATTTTGTTCACCAGAGATATAGTGTCTTGTTACTTTTTCTTGAAATGTGTCAGTCAGGTTTTGGTATCAGGTTTATATGGGCTTCATAAAATGAGTTGGGAAGCATTTTCTCCACTTCTGTTTTTGGAGAGAATTTGTGTTAAGACGGACGTTATGTTTTTCTTAAAGTTTGCTCCTGTCTGAGAAGAACGTGAACAGCCCTAGCTCACAACAAGGAGTAAACTTGCACAAACTCCACTGGAATTGAAAGTAGACGAGACTGGTTGGATCAGAGGTGGATTATTATGGCACAGCAAATAGCAGGATTATTCCCTCCTGCAGGTTCCCCAGGGTGGTGTGGTGGGATTGAATGGTGGCTGTGCATGCACTGGGTTGTACTGTAGCTGACAGCCAAGGTCTCAGCACCTTCTTAAAGCAAGGGAACAAGCCAGTGTCCCTTTCTTGGGGAGTGAGTAGTCCCATGGTAGTGATTCTGTGGTTGCTTTGGCCTATTTGACTGCTCATGGAAGTGGCCACAGACACTGCTCAGTGCTAGGGGATGGTTACGTCTCACAGGTTGGCATATTCACCAGGGTCATGCAGGGACACTCAGGGCCATTGCAGACTACCTCTCCAGTGAAATCATCCGGGCATGAGGTTTTCTTCATGAGAAGGTTTTTGATTATAGGTACAGTATCTTTATTAGATATTGAGCTATTCTGATTTTCTGTTTTCTCTCCAATCAGCTTTGGTAATTTGTGTCACTGGAGGAATGTAACTATTTCATGTAAGTTGCCAAATTCTATTGGCAAAGGATTCATAATGTTCTTTCTTATTCTTTTAATATCTATAGGATCTATTGTCATTTTTGAGATTGATAATTTGTGCTTAATTTTTAATTTAGTAGTCTTGCTAAGGGTTCATGAAGTTTGTTGATTTTTTTCCCCCGAGATCAAACTTTTGACTTTATTACATTTCTCTATTTTTTTAGACTATTTTTTATTTCACTGGTTTCTGCTTTTACCTCTGTTGTTAGCTGGTGTTTAATGAGTTCTTTTTCTAGCTTCTTAAGGTAGAAACTTCAGTCACTGATTTTAAATCTTTTTTCTTTTTTCTAGGATAGACACTTAAAGCAATAGCTTTCCCTATGAGCCAGTAGAGCTGTGTCCCACAAATTTTGATATTTTGTCTTTTCATTATTATTAAGTTGAAATATTTTCCAATTCCCTGTGCCTTCTTTGATCCATGGATCATACAGCAGTGTATTATTTAATTTCCCAATATTTGGCATTTTTCATTTCTATTAATTTTATTGATTTATTTTTTGATAGTTTCTAATTTAATTTCATTATGGGTAGAAAACTAAGATGTCAACCTGTCCAAATTTATTGAAGCTCATTGTATCCTGGTGTACATTCTCTGTGTACTTGCAAAGAATGTATATTTTGATGTTGGTTTTAGTGTTCTGTATATATCAATAAGTCAAGTTGCTTTAGGGGCGCCTGGGTGGCCCAGTTGGTTAAGTGTCTGACTTCGGCTCAGGTCACGATCTCACTGTTCGTGGGTTTGAGACCCACGTTGGGCTCTGTGCTGACAGCTCAGAGCCTGAAGCCTGCTTCGGATTCTGGGTCACCCTCTCTCTCTGCCCCTCCCCTGCTCACCCACTGTCTCTCTCTCTCTCAAATAAATAAATAAATACAGATTAAAAAGTTACAAAAAAAAATCAAGTTGGTTTATAGTATGGTTCAGATCTTGTCCCTCTTTCAGGAATTTTTATCTACTCGTTCTATCAATTACTGAGAAACAGATATCAAAACTTCCAACTATGGTTGTGGGTTTGGCTTTTTCTCTCTTGGTTCTGTCAGTTTTTGCTTCATGTATATCCAAGCTCTGCTATTTGGTGCCTACTCTTTAGGACTGTGGGTCTTCCTCTTGCAGGGATTCTCTTATTGTTATGACATGTCTCCCTTGATGTCTGGTGCTACATCATTTCTTGGAATTTGTACTTTGTTTTAAGATTTTAAAGTACTCTCGGTGGCCAATGTGGGGCTCAGACTCATAACCCTGAGATCAAGAGTCACATGCTCCGCTGACCGAACCAGCTCTTTTCCATCCTTATACGGTCATCTTGTGTCTTTATTCTTATGTTCACAATAATTGATAGTATCGCTCTTCATATACTCTTTGTTACTTCTAGTTTTTGTTCCTCAGTTACTCTTTTCCTGCCTTTTTGGGGGGGTTAATAAAACTATTGTTTAGCATTCTATTTTATTTCCTGTAGTGATTTCTTGGCTACATTAAAAAAAATTTTTTTTTAACGTTTATTTATTTTTGAGACAGAGAGAGACAAAGCATGAACGGGGGAGGGTCAGAGAGAGAGAGAGGGAGACACAGAATCTGAAACAGGCTCCAGGCTCTGAGCTGTCAGCACAGAGCCTGACGCGGGGCTTGAACTCACGAACTACGAGATCATGACCTGAGCTGAAGTCGGATGCTTAACCGACTGAGCCACCCAGGTGCCCCTCTTGGCTACATTTTAAATTGTTGTTTCTTTAGTGGTTGCTCTGGGGTCACCACTCTACACCCTTAACTTTATCTAAGCCTTATTGTTATGTTATTTATTAATATTGTTCTACTTTCTACTTCAGTTTTTACATCCTGTACCTGACACTCTTCATTGCCTACTTCAGATTTTCCAACTAACAAACGTAGAGCTTTAAAACAGTTTAATTCCATTTACTCACACTCTTTCTTTTGCGCTGTAGTCATTGTATATTTTACTCTTTCGTAATTACGATCCACAACTTACAATGTTCTCATTTATGTTAAACCATCCTTTTTGGACTTTTAAGGACGTTAAGAGAAGAAAAACACAGTCTTTTATATTTCTCCACAGATTTACCTTTGCTGGTGTGCTCTATTCTTTTGGGTACCTCGACGTTCCTTTCTCTTCAGCCTGAAGAACCCTCTTTACCCTTTCTTGTAATGCAGTCTGCTGGTGACAAAGTCCCTCAATTGTAAAAAAGTAAATAAAATAAAATAAAAAATAAAACGTGTTCATGTATTCTAATTTTTGAAGGCTATTTTCAGTGTATATAAAATGCTCAGTTGGTGCTTTTTTTCTCTCAGACTTTACAGGTTGTCTTGTGTTTGAGTTTATGCAGAACGGTTTGTCTACACGCTTCTGTCTTCCAGGCCACTTCTCCCACTCACAAATGTTCTTCGTCTGCTTTCCTCACATTCGCCCCATTCAAGGTGCGACTCTTCACCCTCCTGACTTTCTGTTCTGTGCTGACTTCTTTCTTGTTTCCACTCGTCTATACATGAACATCTCTTTCTTTGCCATATCTCTGCTGAAGGGTAGTTGGGCCTGGTGGTGGCAGTGACCTGGGAGTCAACTTCAGAAGTTACTTTAGGACTGTTCTCTTACATAGACACCACATTCTGCCGGGTTTTCTGAACTGGGGACGTGTTTGTCTTCTATTTTTGGCATTGAGGGAGTAGTATACTCGTGGGGTAGCACCTCAGTCACAAGCCTGCTGGGTCATGAAGTGGATGAACATTCCTGCCTTCTCTCTCTCCTTCCTCAGCCCTCTGGGAGAAGTACTATTGGCCATGAGGCTGGGTCACAAATAGTCAAGTAGTGTATCACATCCTTGTTCGGCCCCCTTGTCTCTGCTGTTATGCACTGCCCTTTTGAGCATCTACAGGAATATCATTCCTTGCTTCACACAAAGCTCGCCAGGCCCTTCCTATCTTGGCATCCAATAGGGTGAATATTTTGGTAACATTTTCCAGGAGGTCTGTGTCCTGCCCTGGATCTTGGGTGTTATGTATTAACTTTCAGAGGCCTGTTTAATTTTGGCCCATAATCTGCAGTATGTGGTAGCTTTTTGTCAAATTTTGTGTTTTGGGGTTATCGCCATTACCTTATCCCATTCACAATGAGTTTTTTGCTCTCTCTTTTTTTTTTTTTTTTGTTATCTTTCTCTATATTTTGTAGGTTTCAAGGTAAGTTATAAAGTACAAAAAGCTTTCCTTTGTCATATCCAACTGAGAGTCCACACACTGTGTTTCAAATGGTTTTGGTCTAATTAGTTGACGCAGGTAACTGATAATAAAATGCCAGGAGAAAGGGCGAATCTGTAGAAGCTTCTGAAACGAAATATTTAACTGTATGTAATCTTGTTATTTGGCCAGAATTCTCTATTCCTCACTCTAAAATTTGCATTGTGAGGATTCTAACTATAATCAGGTTTCAATAAAATGTCACTCATGGCCCATCTTACTTAGTCGGAAGATATTTATTTAGCGCTAACTACATGCCACGCATTGTGCTAGGCGCTGCTTCAAAAGAACGGCATCAAGATGGGGAACGTCTGGATAATCTTTACAAATGAAAGTAGTGACTCCAGGTGACTGTCTAGTACCTTGTGTAGGGTTGACAGTCGGCACACATATGACTGGTTAATGTATGTATTTCAGTGATCGATTTGGGGGCATGGAGCCTGCATGGGATTCTCTCTCTCTCTCTCTCTCTCTCTCTCTCTCTCTCTCTTTCTCAATCTCTCCCTCCACCTCTCCCCCACATACTCTCTCTCAAAATAAATAAACATTTAAAAAAGGAATTGTATCAAAAAAAAAAGATTGATGACAAGGGTACAGAAAACTCTGAATAAGCTCTTGACAGTTTTGCATAGCGAGATGGGCGGCATAGGGAATGCTTCTTGGCCATTTTGTCTCGGCTGATTTATTCTTCTGTCAGTCTTGGTTTCACATCCTCTTATTTCTTTTCATTATTTTCTCCTGGATGCTTTTCACGTGTCTCTTAAACATTCTGCCCGAAACTTTGTTGATAACCCCCTGAGAACAATCTGAATTCAATCAAAACCCGAGTGAAACATTTACTCCACACCCAAAGGAAAAAAGAAATCGGTTTCTTGGGATGCAGTTGGCGCCTCCGTGAAATACTGAATCATTTCCCCAAAAGGGTGAAGGTAAACAAGTCACTTAAAACCTTCGGATGGATGGCGCATCTTGCCACGAGGCCAACTGTACATGTGAAGTGCGAGATAAGAGCACCTGGAGTGGTATATCTTGAGAGGCGTCACTGATTTGAGTTAAATGCAGGGAGAGATACTGTTCACCCTCCCAGTGAAGCAGGCAGCAGCGCGAATGTTTAGGGCACCCGGACGGATTATGAGTTTTTCCGCACCAGGAGATGAGGCAGGTGTTTAAAATGGCTGAAGTAGGGGCGCCTGGGTGGCGCAGTCGGTTAAGCGTCCGACTTCAGCCAGGTCACGATCTCGCGGTCCGTGAGTTCGAGCCCCGCGTCGGGCTCTGGGCTGACGGCTCAGAGCCTGGAGCCTGTTTCCGATTCTGTGTCTCCCTCTCTCTCTGCCCCTCCCCCGTTCATGCTCTGTCTCTCTCTGTCCCAAAAATAAATAAAACGTTGAAAAAAAAATTAAAAAAAAAATAAAATGGCTGAAGTAGAGCCAAACCAATTACAGAGCCTGACAGAGAGAAGCTCTGATCAATTGCATTTACAAGAAGAGCTGACAATTAAACTGTCAGTCCAGGCAAATGACATGCTGAAATTTACAGCTGCATCAGTAAAAAATGTAATATTTATAGCCAACCAAATTAAAAAAATTTTTTAATGTTTATTTTTGAGAGAGAGAGAGAGAGACAGAGTGTGCAAGCGGGGGAAGGACAGAGAGAGAGAGGGAGACCTGGAATCCGAAGCAGGCTCCAGGCTCTGAGCGGTCAGCACAGAGCCCTATGCGGGGCTCAAACTTGCAGACCGCGAGACCATGACCTGAGCCGAAGTTGGACACTCAACCAACTGAGCCACCCAGGTGCCCCATAACTGACCAAATTTTAAAGAATGTTGTTACACCTAAAATATCTGAACTTACAATATCTCTCTCAGCACAGAGAACAGACTTAATAGGGTCTCATTAGACATCTAACAAGTACTTTGTAAAACATAATAGGAACATGGAGTGTGGTCAGGAGGGATTTGAGCCTAAGCTGCAATATGGGAAGGAGAACTTTTGGATGCTCCCATGGGCCCGATGTTCTAGAGAAGCAGTAGTTGCATTATATTAAGAGGATCAGTGATGTTTTCCTGAAGTGTATCAAGTCACAGGGTGTCGTCTCCAAGCTACATACAAGACTTCACCCAGCATTTGGAGGAGTCCTTTCTACTGGGATTTAAAATTCCATGAGGAACATGGTGACCAGCCTTCTCTAAATGCATGCTCAGTTTTTATCCTTTTGGTCTTCTTGAGCTGCCAGACTTGATTTTCTTGTTTCTGATTTGCACATTTTGTACGACTACATCAAGAACCTCCTTGAATTATGATGGCAGAGGCATTCAAATCCTGAACAAATGTCATTTAGGTATGCAGGGAAGATTTTCCACGGATTATTTATAATAACTTAAATTTCGAAATGAGTGCTGCTGGCTTAAGGGCACTTATGTTGCACTTGACCTCTGAAGAGCTCTCATTTTATGAGGTCTCCAGGTCCCTCCGATGCCTGAAGATAGTACAATTTTCATAGTTGCAGGAAAAGAGGTTTATACCTAAACATGGGGGTGAGTTTAGGTATTGGATCTCAGGGCTAAATTTTATAAAGAACTCTCTCCAGCCTTCTTTTCTCCACTTTCAGGAAGGACCCTTGGAACTTCATTCTGCAGGTGGCACTTGCAGCACCAGGAAATTAGCAGTGAGTTTTGCTGGCTCTGGTCCCATGCTTTCCTCGTGATTACCCACGATGCTGGGGGCGGGGCGGGGGGGGGGGGGGTGTTGGGCAGACGGCCAGGAAGTCAGATATTAGGACTGAGAGGGGGTTTGGAGACAAACACATTCTGAAAAAGTGCACGGGATACAAGAGTTGTTTTGCTTCATTGTGTTTAAGATTTCATTGCCGTGTTAAGCTTGGAATCACCTCTGTGGCTTTACATTAGCTCAGAGAATTACTGTCACCTTGCAATTGAATAGTTTTTTTAATAGATTCCCCTAACGAATCTCTTCGCAGGTACTCTAGCAATGGAAATCTTATTTGAAAAATCATCTCAATGCAATCTGGAGCTTAATGTGTATTGGAATTATCTATTGATTTCACTATACACTGGTCATATTTCCCCTACTTTCCATAATAAAGCTAGATGCAATTGTTTAGTTAAAGTTCTCTCCCTCCACATTAGGTTTAAATTTTTAAAAACAGCTTTTTATAAAAAAACAGCTTTCTATAAAATCAGTGATTTTCATCATTTCTTTAGTTTACCTGGCTGCTGACAATCCATGTCTGTGTGTATTGCTTGAAGGCCTTCAGGCCTCGTGTCTGATTTGGGATTGACAAGGGACCTTGACCTTGGCAGCTCAGAGTGAGCTTATGGAAAATTCTAGACGCTATAATAGGCAGGATCTATTTCATTTTTATTCCTATTCCCATTCCAGTGACTGCACTTACTTACCTTTCTTAAAAATGAAGACATTCCCATACAAATCCTAGAATATGATAATATATAGACATAGCCTTGGCAATAAATTAAGTGAAAAATGTGAAGACTCAGGCAAAACATTGGTTTCTGCATTAGTCAGGGTTTTCCAGAGAAACAAAACCAATAGGATACCTACCTACCTACCTACCTACCATCTATCTATCATGAAGACTTAGCCCATGAGATTACAGAGATGGAGGAACCCCACAATCTCTCATCTGCAAACTGGAGGTCTAGGAAACGTGGTGGTGTAAATCTTAGTCTGAGGGCAGGAGAAGATGAGCTGAGGTGTCTTGGCTCAATAGTGAGGCATAAAAACAAGGGGGGGGGAAATGCTTCCTTTCTCTACCTTTTTGTTCTATTCCGGCCTTCAATGAACTTGATGACCACCCATGCTGGGGAGGGCCAATCTACTTTACCGAGTCTAGCCATTTAAATGATAATCTCATCTGAAAATGCCCTTATAGGCCCCCCAGAAATAATGTTTACTGGGGGCACCCCATGGCCGGTCAAGTTGACACATAAAATTAGCCATCACAACATCTTTTTGATAGTCTCACATAGTGCTTTGATTTCATTCATTCATTTATTTATTTAAAAGAAGTTAGTTTTTCTTTTACAACCTGCAGTCAGCCTCCGTTAGTGTTGAATTTCTATTCCATGGTAACTGCCAAACCCGTGCTAGTTATTTCAGGTGGATCAGAAGGAAAATATGATCTCAGGTTGAAAATTGGTTCCAGGCTGTGTGCACCAGGCATCTAGAGAAGTAAAGCACTGAATAGTTACCCAGTTAATTAGGTCATTGTAGACAGCCAATGTGGATAATCTAATATGGTACTGGGGAAGAGAGGGGGAGGAGTTTAAGGGTCCCCGGGTTCAAAAAAAAATGTAGCAACTGCAGGCACCTCAGTGTAAGGCCATATTTTAAGTCTCCCAAATGCCTCATTCCAGCAGGTTTATTTGCCCGCAGATCTAGGTCAGCCAAGTCCTGGAAATGAGAGAAGGTTTTTGGACCAGGATGGATTCCCTTAAAGGAGCCAGGTCTCCTCGGTGCTGATAACTCCCATTTGTTCTCTGAACATCTTGTCTTGGTTCTGTAGCCTGTGAGGAATTTAACTACATCCTTCCTGCCCTTGCTGATCTCATGTCCCTTTTCCTTTCTTGTTTTTTAATTAATTAATTTATTTTTTGAGAGAGAGAGAAAGAGAGAGAGAAAGGATGAGAAAGGGAGGGGCAGAGAGAGAGAGGGAGAGAATCCCAAGCAGGCTCCGCATTGTCATTTTAGAGACCGATGCGGCACTCTATGTCACAAACTGTGAGATTATGACGTGAGCTGAACCAAGGGTCGGACGCTCAACCGTCACGTCCCTATTCCATTTCAGACCCACTGACCTGGGCAGGTGCTCGACTTCATTTTGCCCACTTGGATTCTGACTCACTCCTCCAGGAAGATCTTTGATTAATGTGTGTGTGTGCGTGTGTGTGTGTGTGTGTGCACGTGCACATGCACATGTCCCCCATCAGGACCATCTACCATATGTCTATTTGCTGACCTACCAATTTAGCCCAAACAACCAATTTTTCTTGTTTCCTGTTTCCCTGTTTTTGTGCCTCCCAAGCATCCTAAGATTCCAGCGTAGATAATGGGAATGGTGAGCAGCTGTGTGAGGTTATGACGTCCTCCCACGCTAGTGTCCTTTCAAAGTACTTCCTCTCTTGGCAAGGCAAGTGTCTGAAACATCTCTTTCTCTTTCCTAATTGGATCTAGTTCCTTCTCTTGCTTCAGGACTTATGTCTTAACTCATAACCACCGGACCTCTGAGAAGTGAGACACTCCAAGCCAAGTGTGAGTTTTAACAAAGCAAACGTCATCCTTCCATCTCTGGATACAAGCCAGTGAGTCCCTGTCCTGTCTGATGAGGAGCAGGTGCAGAAAAAGCTGCTCTAATCAAAGCTAAATGCACACATCTTTCTAAAACCTGAGTGTGCTGTGCTTTACAATACCTGAGTTCGATGGTAAATGCAAATGATAAAGAGACCATCATACGCACTTCATTAAAAAGTGTGTTGTAGCTCAGTCGTAACGAATGATAATGGGGTGCCAGCTGAACACTAAATGCTAATACACGCTTGAACTGGAGAGTCTCCAGCTGTCTCTAGGATATTCTGGATACAATCAAAAACAGATTCGATTCTCCCCAGACCACGCTGGGACTCCTTACTAGGAGCCCTCTGTTGAGATGTAGGATGATATCCCTGGAATGGTATGGAGAATGTCTTAGTTTGATGATGTGTTAATGCTGAAAATGTGCACGGATGTTAGTTTTGATAATGTTTTCTGAGGCATGAATGCTGTAGAGGATTTGCCATTTTCCCACAAACTATTCCTTGGTATGGTTAATTTTTGTCGGAGATTTTAGTGATTAGAAGTTTAGAAGATTTGATTAGATTAGATGATCATCAAAGAAGATTATACTGTAGAGCAGAAGTTAAGGTATGGGGGATGGGGGGCACCTGGGTGGCTCAGTCAGCTGAGCATCTGACTTCACAGAGCCTGCCTCAGATCCTCAACCCCCCTCTCCCTGCCCCTCCCCCACTCACGCTCTCTCAAAAATAAGTAAACATTTAAAAAAAAGATATGGAAGATAGGAATCAGAATTATTTGAGTTTGAAATGCAGCCCTACCACTTTCTGGTTATGTGACATTAAGCCTTATATTCCTCTTCTGTAACATTGGGATAATAGCAGGACCTTTGTCCTCCATTGTCACGAAGATGAAATTAGACAAGGACCCATTCCTATAATGATTGAAATAGCAAGATGAGGGGCGCCTGGGTGGCGCAGTCGGTTAAACGTCCGACTTCAGCCAGGTCACGATCTCGCGGTCCATGAGTTCAAGCCCCGCGTCGGGCTCTGGGCTGATGGCTCAGAGACTGGAGCCTGTTTCCGATTCTGTGTCTCCCTCTCTCTCTGCCCCTCCCCCGTTCATGCTCTGTCTCTCTCTGTCCCAAAAATAAATAAACGTTGAAAAAAAAATTAAAAAAAAAAAAAAAGAAATAGCAAGATGAACTGTACCTCCAGAACTAGATTATTCTGGTCTCTCTAAGTATGAGGAAAATGAACGAGAGGCCTTGGTCATTTATATCTGGGGTGCCTTTGCAAATGGTCTTATTGACCCAAACGATGTCCAGTGCAATTGAAAGTGATCACAACACTTCAGATTCAGTGAGTTTTTAGACTGTAGACTCCACTGTGTTTGCTTATGTTTGCATTGCCAGGACCTAGCGCAGTGCTTGGAATATAGTAGCCATGGAAAAATACTTTTCTCTTTGCTCTCAGTTTTGCTTTCTTCCTAATCTTCCTTTCCTTTCTTCTGCAAGTTTTCTTTCCAAATGTGGACCTAATCTGTCTCATACCTGCATATAGCAATCAAGAGAGAGGCTCTGTCTTTTTCCTGGAAGCACCAGCTATTTGGGTGATGTCAGTCTAGACCTGCCAGGGCCCCACCCATTGATAGAGCAGGAAGCGAAAGATCAAGGACAGCAGCTAGGCTCATTCAACAGGGGGCTTTGAGAAGATCTTAACCAGTGGATTACATGCAAACATATAGGAAAGGATTTAGGGAAACCAACAAGGGATAATGGAGGACTCCAGACTGCTGTCACCTCCCCTGTGCCTGAATGGACTAGGAGGGGGCAGTTACTGGAATCTGGGAGAAGCTGGAACAAGCGTCTGTTGACATTGAGCCCTATGTTCTTTTCCCACTGTTTCCTGAGGTTTCGAATTTACTGTCCTGTGACCACTGATATCATATTTTATCAGAAACCCTTCAAACTCACACTCGAAACTTTATATGTGCCTGGCTTTTGAGTGTCTATAAATAACTCAGCTACTTTAATTTGGACATTTCTTACAAATCTGGGAATATTTTTAGTTATTTTTCACATCTTCTACCTCCTGTAGGTAATTTATACCACGTAGTATTTAAAAATTACCTATTGAATAGCTTGGTTCTTAGATTCATTCAGATGAACTTCTGGGTATACTTTTATACCTCTGGTGTTAGAGTTATACTTTTCCCTTTAGGTCCTTGCATGTTCTCTTCTATAAAGTTTTCAGGTCACAATTGATGGGCTTTTATAGATATCCAATTCACTCAATCAATTTCACCTTGTGTAGAGAGAATTAATCTGCTGAGTTTTCTAGACATTAGCAATACATAAAAATCCTGTAACAAAGTATGCTATCATTGCTTTGAAAATGAGTAATGAGGCATGACAATTTCTTTCTAAAGCAATAATCAAGAAAGAGAGCCCTGCATTTAATTCATTATGTGAACCCATAGAAAGAGCAAAGGAAAAATAAATATTTTCACCCATTTGAGTCAACTTCAAGCCTCAAATTATAGGTTCTTGCTACTTGGACTTAATTGCTATCACAAAGAAGCACAAGTGGCTGTGATCAGATATCTCACGGCATACAAAAGCATGAATCCTTGACATTTTGGAGAGTAATATAATCATCTTTGCCCTACCTGAACTGATTTTCTTTCCTAGTAATTATTCTTTAATATTAGAAATGAAGACAAACCCAAACCTTGCGAAATTTAAATGAAAGTCCTATTAATGAAAGACAGTTTATAATAGGTGGTAAGAACTTAAGTCATACCCTTTGGCAGTATTCACATTTAAAATAAATAATGAATGTCCTTATGAATGTCAAGACTTGGTTAATTTTAAAGTTATGCACTTTCTTAATACACCAAATTTAAACATCAGTCTTTGTGATCAGAGTCTCTAGGGTCGGACCTTGTGCCGGGTGGGTCTCAGAACCTGCCTCAGGCTGGAGAGGAGAAGGGCTCCCTGACCGGTCAAGATCATGAATACCCCCAGGAAAGGAAGTAAGGTGTGTGGCCATTAGCGTGGGGAGTCCAGTCTGTCCTTATCTGCCTCCAGGTCTCTGTCCCAAGGGAGGAGCTTTTGCGTCCTGGGGGGCCTCTTCTGACTCTATCCTTGTTTTTAATGGTATGTCACAGTTGCATTCCTTTTTTGTCATTTATAAGCTTTACAAACATTGTGAAATATTTCAAGCATGCAGAAAATTTCAGAAAATAATATGCATGTGCCCACAACACAACTTTCTTAAATACTGTAATTTACCATGGTTGCTTCAGATGTTTTTCTTTTACTGAGAGATAAAAACGAAACAAAACAAAACCCCTCATTGTATGCCTGGGGCGGGGGCGGGGAGGGGGGTACTCTGGAGGCAGAAGGCAGGTCTTCCCTCCCCAACCCCCAAGGTTATTCAGAACCACGTGAGGGGGCTTTCTCTTGCTCCGTCTGTTACGATTACTACTTCTGTTATTATTACTACTTTACTATTTCACCACCCCATACCTCCTGGATGCCATCTGCCAACCCCTCATCATTAGTGGAGCTGAGTGTCATTTCATCTATTTTTGGCAATTCAGGCTTCTTTGGGGTTGTCTTTTCTTCTTATTGATCTGTAAGGATAAAGAATCCTTTATCCTTACGTGTGATAGGTGATGGATATTGATCCTTCATCAGTAAAATAAGCTGCAAATATCGTCAGCTGTGGTTTGTCTTCTAGCTTTATAGCTTCCTTCTTACAATGACCTTTAAAGTTGCAGAGTACTTAATTCTACCAGTCTTTCCTTTTATGGCTTATTGTGTCCGTGTTCCTTTACTTATAGGCTGGTGAGGGAAATGAGGCAAAGGTGCTGAGACTGAGACCGGGGCTGGGCCTTTCCGAGCTGGTGGCTGGAGTTGGCCGGCTCACCCCGTGGCAGGCGCCGAGGGCCGAGCCCTGTGCTGACCCTGGAGCCCTGGGAGGGGTGAGGCAGTGGGTCCCCAGCTCTCTGGCTACAGCGCTGAGCCCCCTGTGCTGCACTCCAGTCTGCTGGGCACGTGGGTGCAGACATGGCCTGGGGGCCAAGCTTGCCATTTGGGGGTTCCTGTGGTCTGCCACCAATAAACTAACAGCTGGACTGAACTTTTCAGAAGCAATAAGAAAGCTAGATTCAAATGTCCTTGGGAAAGAGCCTTTCTAAAAAGCAGCCGAAGAATCTATACTGACAGTATGACTTTGCAAGACAATCCTAAGAAATACATTTATGTAATCAGAGGATGATTTCTCCCCTTTTCCTGAGCAGCTCTGGGCTCAATTCAGTCTGCACACTGAATAGAGGACCCGATAGCCTCAAATCACCTCTTCCAGCTGGGGGCCCGAGGCCACCTTTCTGTCTTCAGAAGCATTCATGTAGCCTTAGTATTGCAGGGGCGAGGGGCTTTCTCTGTTCCCCCTGCCTGGTGGTGGATTTGTGCCAAGACAGATTTCCAGTTCTTATCAGCTGTGTGTCTCAACAGGCCATCACAGGCCGGGGACGGGGAGGTCACAGCTGACAGTCCTGTCTCTGGTAAAGCTCCCCCATTGCATTTGAGAGGACAAATGACTCGTCCTTGCTTGTAGATAACGTATGGCCTTGGGAATTGGTGGGACCCGCTGTTGGGCATGTGAATGCTGCCGTGCGGTGTGGCCGGATGAGACTCTGAGACAATTTGAGCACAGTTGTAAGACATGATGTATACAGTCACACCCTGTACTTTGATTTTTGCTTTCAACAGGTAAGAGGACCTTAATATCGCTTTATTAATTCTTTAAAAAAATTATTATTAGCTCATATTATGGGCCACTCGATGGAAAATAAGTGGGTGCTGATATCTAAGACTGGTTGAGTGATGGGACAATATGGGGACAAGCAAGCATGAATTGAGGGAGGCTAAAGTAGGGAGCTGAGGAAGCATCCATTAAACCACATTTGTTCTTGGAACTTTCAGGTAAGTCATCTCCTTGGCTTTTTGCGGGGGGAGGGAGGGGGCAATGGGAGGGAGAGGGCAAATCTTAAGCACACTCCATGCCCAACACAGAGCCCAGTGTGGGCTCAATCCCACAACCCTGGGATCATGAGCTGAGCTGAAATCAAGAGCCACTGAGGGAGCCACCCAGGTGCCCCTTTCACTGACTTCTTACAGGAACTGATTTTTATTGAGAGCCCTGTATACACCACCTGTTCCCCACATATCTCCTCGAGCCCTCCAACAGCCCTGTGAAGGAGGAGGTGTGCTTCCATTTTTAAGATGAACTTTTAGGGCAGCTGTAGATTGATGGAAAAATCGCAGATAGCACAGAGCATTCCTATACATCCCAGAGCCTGTTTCTGCTATTGCTAACATCTTACATTAGTGTGGTGCATTTGTCCCAAAGAACGAATCAATACTGATATATTATTATCAACCAAATTTCATACTTCATTCAGATTTCCTTAGTTTTTTACTTAGTGCCCTTTTTCTGTTCCGGGATCACATCCAAGATACCACATTACATTTAACCATCAGGTTCCTTAGGCTCTCCTTAGCTGTGATAGTTTCTCAGACTCTCCTTGTTTTCAACAACATTAATGGATTTGAGGAGTTTTGGCCATATATATACATATATATGGAGTAAATACATATATATACATATATATGTGTATATATATACATATATATATATATATATACATATATATGTGTATATATATACATATATATATATATATATACATATATATGTGTATATATATACATATATATATATATATATACATATATATGTGTATATATATACATATATATATATATATATACATATATATAATGTTTATTTGTTTTTGAGACAGAGAGAGAGAAAAGGGGAGGGACACAGAGAGAGGGAGACACAGAATCTGAAGCAGGCTCTAGGCTCTGAGCTGTCAGCACAGAGCCCAACATGGGGCTCAAACTCATGAACTGTGAGATCATGACCTGAGCCAAAGTCAGACACTTAGCCAACTGAGCTACCCATGTGCCCTGGTCATTTTTAATTTAAAAAATTTTTTAACTAGTTAATTTTATTTTTAAAATTTAATTAATTAATTAATTAAATATAATTTCTTGTCAAATTGGCTAACATACAGTGTGTAAAGTGTGCTCTTGGTTTTTGGGGTAGATACCCATGGTTCATCACTTACATACAACACCCAGTGTTCATCCCAACCAGTGCCCTCCTCATACCCATCATGCATTTTCCCCTCTCCCCAACGCCCCCCATCCACCCTCAGTCTGTTCTCTATATTTAAGAGTCTCTTATGATTTGCCTCCCTCCCTCTCTGTAACTATTTTCCCCCTTCCCTTCCCCCATGGTCTTCTGTTAAGTTTCTCAAGATCCACATATGAGTGAAGACATATGATTATCTGTCCTTCTCTGACTGACTTATTTCACTTAGCGTAATACCTTCTAGTTCCATCCACGTTGCTACAAATGGCCAGATTTCATTCTTTCTCATTGCCAAGTAGTATTGCATTATATGTATAAACCACATCTTTATCCATTCGTCAGTCGATGGACATTTAGGCTCTTTCCATAATTTGGCTATTGTTGAAAGTGCTGCTATAAACATGGGGGTACAAGTGCCCCTATGCATCAGTACTCCTGTATCCCTCAGGTAAATTCCTAGCAGTGCTATTGCTGGGTCATAGGGTAGATCTATTTTTAATTTTATGAGGAACTCCCACACTGTTTTCCAGAGTAGCTGCACCAGTTTGCATTCCCACCAGCAGTGCAAGAGGGTTCCCGTTTCTCCACATGCTCGCCAGCACCTATAGTTTCCCGATTTGTTCATTTTAGCCACTCTGACCAGTCATCTATTTTTAGAATGCGCCTTAAGTGCAGACAGTAGCTGTCTGATGTTTTTCTCCTGATTCTAGGTTTTGGGGTGGAAGACCACAGAGGTAAGCTGCCATTCTCATTATGTCATATCCAGGGCACTCCTTTTTGCTGGTGAGGAAACTGATGCAGAGAAGGGGCAGTGGCCTGCCCAGGCCTCCAGGAGGGCCCAGCACCCATTTGAATCTGGCTTTGTCTAGTCCTTTTACTCCATGATATTGTTCTGTCACAGGCTGGAGGGTGCAACCAGGTCCCAGAAGGGTGGTCCCCTCCATCAAATAGCCACCTCTTCCTATGTCGAGCCCCTTGCCTCCTTATCTTTCTGGTACAGGCGTTTGGAGCTTTTGGGGGAGATGGGAAGGTGGGGAGGTGTGTTCTAAGTGGGGATGGGGTGTCCAAGCCAACTGGAGAAGACAGACATCCCCTCTGCCCTCAGTTAAGTGTCCACCATACCTTCCATGGTGTTTGACATTAAAATGCGTATTTCCTTCAAGTTTCCACTTAATGTGTCGCACTTAAAATAAGAGTTCTGACAGGGTCATTAGCCAAGGCAGTGTTTTCCTAGCCTCTAGTCTTTCGGCAGCAGGATTTCTGGAGCAGCTTTCTAGGCTGCTATGACTCAGCCGTGACTTTGAGAGTCAGCTCTGATGACTTCTAGTCTGTCTCTCTTCTAAATTTCCGGTTCTTGGGAAAAACAATTAAACTGGCTCAACTCTGATAAGCTCTGAACAAGTGGCAGAGTCAAATGGCACAACATGGCCCCTGGAGGCCCACGCAGTACACTGGGGCCGGAGGAGGGTAGGGTCTGGGGAATAGACCCTCACTCCTAACTGGAATCTTCCACCTCTATCTTTGTATTTCTAATGCACAAATAACGTTTTTCAGAGTGCAATCCTCGGACCCGTTGCATCAGCGTCTCCTGGGAACTTGATAGAAACACAAATTTATCTGCCTCATCTCAGGCCTGCTATCTCTCAAACTCTGAGGATGAGATCTGTATCCAGAGGTGACAGCGCTTAGCATATACTTGACTTTTTCATTTTGTGTCCCTCGATATTGAAAACAGAGTCTCCTTCAAGGCACGCTCAGAGCCTTTGCACTAATAGATGTGCTGTTAGGATGTGCCCAGTTGGCAGGAAGCCAGCTCTGCTGTCTGCTCTGATCTTTCCCATTCCCTCCTGGCGGGTCGCTGACAATTTTTACTTGATAAGCACAAAACCGAAACCAGAGCCCCGTGGTCCACTTAAATCCTACTTGGAAAGGTATGTAGGTCAGAACTTTTCCAGCTACAAAGGACAGAAACAAAGGGACTTCCAATGTGTCAAGCCCCAAAGGAATTTTTCCACTCGTGTCTGAAAACTCCAGGAACTGGTTCTTGCTTCAGCAACTCCAGGTTTACATGTTATCTCCAGCTTGCAGTCTCAAAGAGAGAAAGATCCTTGCTCTGCCGGTATCCACATTGGTCTTCTCTCCAAGCATCTCTGGCTGGGTCTGTTTGGGTTACGTGACCTTTCTTGGGCCCATCACCGCCTCTAAGGACCTACATTCCCTATGTGGAGGACAACCTGACAACCATAGAGTCTTGCCGCCTGGAGGTGAGTTAGAACCAGTGGTGTCCTAAATGTCTACCTGCCCACTCTGCTGAAGGGACCTGGGAGGCCCTAATTTGTGTCATTTGCTGATTTCCATGGCGTAGTTGTTCCCACCACGGCTGATTTCAAGCCGCCAACGTGGTATCGCCAAAGGCGGAGTTGGGAAGAAATGTGCGGTAGCACACCATGAGAGAGCATTTTCTCCATGCAGATACAACAGGTGTAAGTCACCTCAAAATGATTGGTAATTAATTATAAGCTGTAGTGAAGTAATTAGGAACTGATGAGTTTTCAGTAATCATTGCCTTTGTTTCTTCATTATTTGTTTAATTGCAAATCTACGTAAGTTTTTTTTTCTTTTTTAAAAATATTTATTTTTGAGACAGAGAGAGAGAGACAGACTGTGAGCAGGGGATGGGTGGAGAGAGAAAGGGAGATACAAAATCTGAAGCAGGCTCCAGTTTCTGAGCTATCAGCACAGAGCCCAATGTGGGGCTTGAACCCACGAACTGTGAGATCATGATTTGAGCCTAAGTTAGACGCTCAACCGACTGTGCCACCCAGGTGCCCTTAAGTTAGTTTTTCTATAACCCCTGTTCAACAAGTAGCTCACAAAACTCCTGAAAATTTAGCGGTCACCTCTCTCCAGCTGGTACAAGCCAGGTCCAGCACCCCACTGGTCAGAATCCAAGAGGGCAGAAAAAGAATGGCATGGCCACTCTACCTGCCATTTTTTCTCCCACTCCCAGGTGGAGACGATATCAGATTTACTCCTGAGCGTTACTGCAGCGGACTCATCGAAGTCGATGGGTATTAATAGTTTAGCACCCAGGTCCTTACAGACACCTGGCCTGTAGCCACTTGCTGTTGAACAGTTCACTGCCAAGTAGAGCTCAGATGGGAGCACAGAGCATTAGTAGCCTTTGGGCATAAGGCACAGTTCAACATAAATGTCTCAGCAGGGCGAGACAGCATTACACTACTTCAGTCTTAAGTGTGTTTTGCAAAGTTTGAACTAAGCAGAAACTGAATCTCTTGCTCGTGCTCAGCTCATTGGAGTGAAAGTTTGCTTGTTGCCAAGTGCGTTCACTTACAAAAAGTCACACGCAGAGGAAGGAGTATTGAACATGTGCCTACTCATCTTTTCTTCATTTTCATCTTGCTTTTCTTGAATTTACTGGGAAGGAGCAACACTTTATACCTGCTGTTTGCCCTACCCCTGAAGCTTCCTCTCGCTTAGAGGGGCTGAGGCAGGGAAACCAGTAGCAAGCTACTGCAGTAGTCCAGGCAAGAGACGACTGAGCCTGAATTTGAGCATGCAAATGGGGTTGGAGAGAGGTGCCCAAGGGCACCTCTAAGTTAGACCCAGTGATCTAACTTTTCGCTAGAAGACCACAGGGCACAGACCTGCATGCTCAAAGAAGGTAGATCATGTGAGTACAAATGTACTCTGTATGCCAATAAGTTTAACGCATTTCTTTTTTTTCAATATATGAAATTTATTGTCAAATTGGTTTCCATACAACACCCAGTGCTCATCCCAAAAGGTGCCCTCCTCAATACCCATCACCCACCCTCCCCTCCCTCCCACCCCCCATCAACCCTCAGTTTGTTCTCAGTTTTTAAGAGTCTCTTATGCTTTGGCTCTCTCCCACTAGTTTAACGCATTTCTTGGGAAAAGCTCCTTACCAAGAAGAACTGAACAAATTATTTCATGACAAAAGTCAGATGCACTCCAGCCTCGAATATGCAGTGTAAAAATTTCACTTGTACACTGTAGGATTTGGAGATGGAAAGAAAGAATGGAGCACTATTTTACTGGGGATGTTTTCAGTAGGTAAAATTAAGAGAGTTAAAGAATTAATGCATACACAGTGTGTGATATATCTCAGTAAATATGGGGCCACTTGGAGATGATTTATTATCTACAAGAAACCTAGTGAAGGTCAACACGAGACATTAAATCCATTTTAGAGGCTGCGATCAAAGAAAACTCCTAGGGCAGCTTGCTTAAAAAAGAGTATTAATGTAACAAAGCTGTGTTGCTTTCCTCTTGAATTGGCTGAAAGCATCAAACCATTTCTTCTATGGAAATTGAGTCACCTTTTCATCTAGAGAACAAAGTGGTCAGACAGGGACCAGACTAAGGTATAAACTCAAAAAGGGCACTTCATGCGCCCACCAGAAGCAACATGGCTCCAGTTAAATAATGTTCACATAAGCTCTATTAAAGGACGAAAGAATAATCCCTTAGTGCCTCTGAAAAACTGTTGAAAGTCTTTCTAATGTCAGTCAAAAGCCTTACAATACACATCACTGTACATCATCAGTAAATATCCTTCCAATGCACCCTAAGAACCATCTTTATAAAATGAAACCTTCTTGGGAATATGGAAATGTACCAGCAATATCTAACAGATGAATGACTGAATTTTTTTAAAGGGGCAGGTATGTCGTTCCTTAGATTGTGTTTGTTTCCAACAAGTTAATGAATTAGCGTCAATTTTTTATGTTCAGATTTGGCTTTGGGTCCAGGAAATTCGGCTTCTGCCGTGACCTGGTAGGATTTTAGAACTGCTTCTTTGTTTAGGTCACAACTATCACTAGGTGTCACTGGCTGGGTACCAGTCTTTTTTTTTAATATTAAAATTTTTTTTAATGTTTATTTTTGAGAGAGGGAGAGAGAGGGAGGGAGAGAGAGAGAAACCAAAGCAGGCTCCAGGCTTTGAGCTGTCAGCACAGAGCCCGATGTGAGGCTTGAACTCAGGAACCGTGAGATCATTAGCTGAAGTCGGACGCTTAACCGACTGAGCCACCCAGGCACCCTTGGGTACCAGTCTTTATAAGCATTTTCTCTGGGAGATACAGATGAAGTAACTGAGTCTCAGAGAAGTTAGGTAACCCCCAAAGCCAAGAAGTGATGGCTTTGGGTTTTGAACTCACACGCCTCACCCTAGAATTTGTCCTCTTAATTATTATCTTATATTGGTTGCCCTGCTGAATAATAACTATACCTAACATATAGGGTGTACTTTACAGTTTGCAAAGTGTTTTGCCAAACCTGATCTAATTTGAACATAATATTATGAATAGGATGACTTAGAATTATTCTTCATCTATGCGTTACTCATTTTAATTATTGACTTCCTTCATTCATAGGGAGAAAGTGAAACGATTGGGCGAGTGAAGGGTGTATATACACTTACCCTGGGATGTGGGGTTTCAGCTGGGCTCTCTTTGTGTCTCTCCCCATCTCGATGTAAAGCATCTGTCTCACTTGGTATCACACTCAGCTCTTAGGCTCCACTAATCACTGGCTGGCTGATTGCTCTATTGTTTTCAACACTGCCCTGGAGCATTGGTTGCCCCACATCTGTTCCAAGTTCATAGGGTAGGGGTAGTTTTGGAGGCCAGGCTTTGAGGTTTGTTCTGATCCCAGTAAGGCTCTGCTTAGCTGTCTCTTTCCTTGATTCTCTCTGATGAACTGGCTGGCCTGTGGTTTAGCTTGTTTCTCTTAATTAAGAAGAGCTACCATCCCTCTCTCATTTTTGTAGGACCCAAATCTCCTTGTTTCCAAGATAACCCTTAGGCTCAAACTTTCCCATGCTGTTTCAAATAAGGTTGATTCCTTTGGGGACTGCTACTTCCCCTCAAGAAAATTCTCTGAACCACTACTCCAGTCACTGGGTGGGCAGTAGCCTCTGGCCTTCTGGGCTTGCCTCTGTCAGTGTGGAGCCTCTGTCCTATGAGTGAGCTGGGGAGGGACAATGGGGGCCCCAGTATTCCTGTTCTGATGAGCCCTGAATTGAGTGTCCATCCTTCTGACTGGGGGAATGGGTGCAGGAAAGGAAGCCCCTGATGTCTTGACTGAGCTCACCAGGAATGTAGCCTCTTCAATAGAAGCTGGAAGGAATGAGGAATGCTGGCCACCTGCTCCCTTCAGTGAGCCATATCCTTATTTAAGAGCTGAGGGGAGAGGGAGCCCTCTTTTTTGGCCACAGCTACCCAGAGTGGATGGTTGGGGGTAGGAGCTGAGCTGGGTGGGGGAAGAGAGGGAGTAGTGGTTCAGGGGCCACAAACTTCTACAGTTCTTAGCAAGTTCCAGTAGATTTTCTTCCCCCCCTCCCCCCCTTCCTTCCTTCCTTCTTCTTTCCTTATTTAAATTTATTCTCAAGTTAGCTAATATACTATGTAGTCTTGCCTTCAGGAGTAGATCCCAGTGATTCATCTCTTACATTTGACACCCAGTGCTCATCCCAAGTGCCCTCCTCAATGCCCACCACCCACTTCTCCCACCCGCGTCAACCCTCAGCTTGTTCTCTGTATTTAAGAGTCTCTTATGGTTTGCCTCCCTCTCTGTTTTTGTCTTATTTTTTCTACCCTTCCCCTCTGGTCATCTGTTAAGTTTCTCAAATTCCATATATGAGTGAAATCATAGGATATTTGCCTGTCTCTCACTTATTTCACTTAGCATAATACCCTCCGGTTCCATCCACGTTGTTGCTCATGGCTCCACTAGATTTTCTTGAATAAATGTTTCTTCGTTTGCTATGGGCCTTTGAAACAATTTCCAGAGGAAATCCATTGTTTTTAAATAGTTTTCACCAGGTATGCTGGTTTCTCCAGGTAGCCGGTCTGCAGAGGTCTTCACAAATGCTCCTTCTTGCCATGAGCAGTTTGTAGATGAGAAACCTTAGGCACAGAGAGGTGAAGTGACTTGCCTCAAGTTACACAATAAATGGCAAAGCTGGGCTGCAAAACCATGTAGTCTGACTCCTAAAGTTTGCGCTGGGCTGAAAGGAAGGAAATTTCTGGGGGAGGTGGCACCCCCATATCCTCAGGTGGGGGAGAGGCTCAAGAGCGAGGCATACTGGGAACTGTACTGAAAACCTTGCCCTCCCAGACACAGCTGCGTGTTGAGGCCTGTGCCACATCACGCTGACTTTCTCTGGTCAGCTTGAGACATCCTCAGGGAGGCTGTGCGTGTACCTTTCCGGCAGGCAGTGGAAATGGATTCTGCCTAAGCCAGTATGGCTGTCCCTCTGCAGGAGAAACGCCACCTCACAGTAATCTCCACTGCTTGTCTTAAATTGACATCTTTGTCTCTGCAGTCAGGGATTTGGGCTGAATACAAGGTGGTTTGGTTCAGGTCTGTCATGCAGGCCCTAATTGACAGTCTCCTCCTCAGACGCCTTCCACTCTGGCCACCTCCCAGGGCCTGCCCCGGGCTTGTCTCTCATCATCAAAAATGTCCCATCCTGTGCCCTCCTCCCTACCTCCTTCCCTCCCTCCAGGCTCACAGCCTCCTAAGGAGATCCCATCACCTGAACTATGGTCGTGTGTGAGTCCATAGTATGCTGTAGGCCATTTGTTAGCACCCCCCCTGGAGACCCAAAGCCTTTCTCCAATGAAATGGAGCCAGTAATGGGCATTTCAAACCACTATGACTGTTGGAAAAGTGTCTTGGGGTGGGTAGAACTCTGTGGTATCTGCTTGCCTTTCAAATCATACGTTGCCTACTTTATAGAGCTGCTTAGATGCCTAAGCGCCACATTGGCAATGCAGGTTCAAGGCCGAGCTCTTGATCTTCAACCCCAAACCTGTTCTAGTGTCTTTCCTTCTTACCCTTAACAGCTCATTTGCCAATCCATCGATAATCTCCTCGAAAAATGTTTCGTGTCTCCTCCTTCCCTCCACCTCCATTGCTAACACTGTCCCAGGCTCCCCCCCACCCCCGCCATCATGCATCCAGAACACCGCAGTCACCACCTGTCTCCCCACTTCATGCTCTTGCCCCTCCCCCATCCATTCTCTACCCAGTAGCTGATCATTAAAAAAAAAAAGTGAACCTAACATATTTCCCCCATTTATAAGCCTTTCATAGCTCCTCATAGCACGTAAACAAAATCTTGACTTCTTAATGGCTTGCAAAGCTCGTGGCATCCAGGCCCTGGCCACCCTCCAGCCTGGGCCAGTCGAGTTCCTTCCTCACTGTCCCATCTTCTGGCCACACTGGTCTTCTTTCAGCTCCTATGCCAAGGCCTTTGCATGCGTTGTTCCCTCTACCTGTGGGGGTAGGCAGAGGGGACTCCAGAGATAAGCACTGCCTCCTCCCTAAACCACTGCTAGGTTTTGTTGGACAGCAACAGGTGCCATTAATGCTATAGACCTTAAAGTAGGGAGTGGCCTTTGTCGTCCAGGTGGGTGCGATTTCATCACGTGAGCCCTTAATAGCAGAGAACTTCCTCGAGTCGGAGGCAGGAGGGATGCAGTATGAGGCAGGGATGACCAACATGTGTGGGCTCTGTGCTCTGTTGCTGGTTTAGAGATGGAGTTGGCCACAGGATGAGCTGAGAGGAGTCCCTGGCTGACCGCTAGTGAGAAGGCAGGAACTCGACCCCTGAGCACAAGCAAGTAAAGTTAAGTTCTGCCAGCAACCTGAGCTTAGAAGCCCGTTCTCCCATGGAGGCTTTCGATAGAACTCAGCCAGCTGATGCCTGCATTTTGGCCTCAAGCGGAGACATCAGTAGACACCCTCGATTCTGACCTGCAGAACTGTGAGTTGGCAAATTGTTGTTTTGAGGGGCTAAGTGCGTGGGCATTTGAACAGCAGCCATAGAAAACGAATGCAGCCCAAAATGTTCTCTCCTCCCTGCTATGTTCCTGGGTGACCATTTCTCATGCTTTAAGGTACAACCATTCTCCAACAAGCTTACCTAGCATAGGCCCAACTGTTTCATGCCACCCTATTCCGTTTCTTCCTAACGTTCAAAGCGCACATGGGCTTTTGAGGGGCTGATTTGGTACGGGAGAGCTGGTGTAGTGCTAGGCAGTGTTTTTGTATCTAAGGTCTGGAGCTGCAGGGCTCCAAGCCTCATTCATTCCATTTGCTACTTGTGTGACTTTGAGTTATTCACATTTCTATGCCTTAGTTTTCTCATCTGTAAAACAGGCATGATACTAGCTCAGAGGGTTGTGAGGATTACTGGAGGAAAAATCTATAAATTATGTCCAACAGCACTTAATCCGCAGCAGTCTCCAGTCATTGTAGCGATTAACTGTGTTTAATGGCCTTCTGGATCTGAGGTTGGCAGACTACTGCCTGTGGGTCCTATCCAGCCACCGCTTTTGTAAAAAAAGTTTTATTGGAGCATAGCCATGCCTATTCATTGACATATGATCTTCATTTATTTATAGCGCCGTCAGGCTGTGAAGGCAGACCTGAGTAGTTGTGACCGCAGGGCCTAGAAAGCCTCAATTATTTGTTCTCTGGCCTTGGATAGACAAACGTCGCTCCGGATTAGACTAGGAGAGTTGGGGCCCTGTGTGTCTTGTTCATCTCTGTGTACTCCGTTCTCTGCACGCTCCCAGCACACAGTAGGTGTACAGTGCGCCGGCTTGAGCTGAGAGATGAGGAGCTGTGTGTGAGGCGGGTATTCCCCGCCCAGGTGTGGATAAAAGCGTGTGGGATCCACGCGGCTTTAGAAGCAGTGCTCCGCTGGATCCTTTCTCCACCCCCACTCCTCACCGGCCTCACTATGGCTCTCCTGGCGGGGGCCTTGGGCTCTGCCATCCTGTGCCGTTTTCACTTTCTCAATTAAAGCTGCTTTGAGGCTGTAGTTAAGAGGCTCCGTGTCCTTCTGTTCATCTCCAGGATCGGGACCTGAGTTTCTGGGATGTTTCCCAGTGTCCAACTGGCCAAGTCGTAAATCGGTAGGAGTCCTGAAACACACAGCTTTAATGAAACCCTGATGAGAGCTTTCAGTTGTCCCATAAGGAGCTTTAAATCGCCTCTTTAGAGGCCGAAAGATAGCGCCCGCCTTTGACCTGTGCTGCTGGAAAGTTGTACAGCATCTGAAGTTTCCATCAGTTACATCCTTGCCTTCTTGCAGCTGTGTTTTCTGGGGCTGGTCGATTGCCACCCAACATGATCTTTTCATGTTTCTGTTCTCCTACCGTTTCATTATTCCATGGAGCTTTCAGAGTCTTTAATGATCAAATATATTATACCTGCAGGGAAATCAGGTTCCCTTTCCATGAGGCGAAGAGACGGCTGTTACCAATTGAGCTGCTTGCCACTGGGATCCGTTGCCTCTGCCAGAGCCTCCTTGGTTTGAGGGGACAGAGGCTGGCAAGGTCCCCTCTGCTGATGCCAGAAAGTCTACCACCGGCTGATAATCACCGTGCATTAGTCACTATGTATGTATTTGTCAATGCTGATCTATAATAAAGTTTCACATATTTCGCTTTTAAAAATGTCTGTTCATGCAGATAAGTACTGCCTAACACTGGCATCTGCCCGTGAGCCCAGGCTTTTCACTGAGCACGGCGATTGCTTGAAAGGCAGATCACTTAGGGGCACCCGGGTGGCTCAAGTCTGTGAAGCGTCTGACTCTTGATTTTGGCTTGGGTCACGATCCCCTGGTTTGTGGGTTCGAGCCCCACATCGGGCTCTGTGCTGGCTGATGTGGGAAACCTGCTTGGGATTCTCTCTCTCTCTCTCTCTCTCTCTCTCAATCTCTCTCAATCTCTCTCTCTCTCGCCCCCACCCCTCCCCCACTTGCACTATCTCAAAATTAAAAAAAGAATTAAAACAAAGCAGATCATTTAGATAAATTAGGCATCACTTCCTCTAAGAAGCTGTTTCTTGTACTCCACCTACCCCCAACCCCTGTGCAACCTAGCTTTTGCTTCCATCTTTATTATTGTCTAGGGAGATTGCTTTTTAATGATTATTGGCATAACTTCACAATAACTTGCTGTATGAATTTAGGCAGGTTACTTTACCTCTCTGTACTTCAGTTTCCATAGATTTATAGCCTGTAGGGCTGTAAGGAGAAGTGAAATCATTTTTGTATACTTTTCTCATAGATGTGACGTTCTGCCTTGTAATTTTAGGTTGAATTAAGAGAGCTTATCAAGCCTGTGGGAAAAGCTGATTTCCAGCCATTAAAAAAGATAAAAACCATTTTTTAGCCATGGACCATATGAAAACAATAAAAGGCCAGATTGGGTGCATAGGCTATAAGTGTGCTGACTCCTAGTCACAGAGATGTTGGGATCGTGATTTTACTGCAGCATATGTCTATAAACAAGATTTATACACACGCAAAATCTGTGTACCTGCTTGTTGGAATTTGGTATTAGAGCTAGCTTTGAAGAAATAACTGGGAATTTTGGAGGTCTGTTTCTATACTCTGCAAACTTAAAACACAGATTTTGTTTACAAGGTTTATTAGAACTTCCCTATTAAGAGACATCCAAGGCTCGAATATATTTTTGGAGTGTGTCTTTGGCTACTCTTTCAATTATAGTTGCTACCAGCCATTTGTGATAACTTAAATTTAAATTAATTAAAATTAAATAAAAATTCACTGCCTCAGATGCACTAACAATATATCAATTGCTCAATAGTTGCATGTGGTTAGTGGCTAACATTTGACCGTGCAGGTACTAAATATTTCCATCTTTACAGAATGTTCTATTGGATGGTATTAGAAAATTACCATTTTAATTGGGTTTTCCAGTTTTTGGCATAAAATTATATAAAGTCTTAAATAACTTGAGTCTATGTGGAATTATTTCTTTTTGTATGCCTAATGTTTATTTACATCTTCTCTTTCTCTCTCTCTGCCAGTTAGAAATTGGAAATGCCAAATTTCTTTTTCATTCACCTTCTCAAAGAATGTTTGATTTTTATTGACTATTTAAAACATTTACTTCATATTAAAATTTTTATTACAGCTCCTTTTTAATTTTTAGAGTATACTTTTGGCTCTTTCAATCGAGTTTCTTGAGTCAAGTGCTTTGTTTTCTTCCATTCTTTCCTGGTTTCTAATAAATACTAGATTTTAAGCTGGAAATATTCCTTAATTTGGCTGCATCCTGTGGGCTTTGATATGTAGTGTTTTCACTTTTATTCATTTCTAAGTAGTTTGTAATTTCAGTTTGCTCTTTTTAACCAAGAATCATTTAAAAGGGTTTCAAAATTCCAAGAATAAATTATTTTTGTCATTAACATTTAATTGTATTTGTGGTCAGGCCAAGTATAAATTTCAGTTTGGAGAAAAAATTTTTTCTTTTAGTGGCTTGTATTAGTTACCTATTGTTGTGTAACAAGTTACCCCCCCCCCCCAACTTCGTAGTTGGAAGTATTTGTTATCTCGGTTTCTGAGGGTCAGGAATCTAGAAAGAGCTTAGATGAGATCCTATCTAAGGATCTCTCATGAGGTTTCAATGAGCTGTGGTTGAGACTCTAGGCATCCGAAGATTTGGCTGGGGCTGGGGTAGCACCTTCTTTGGGTCAGTCACCTGGCTGTTGGCAGGAGGCCACGTGGAGGGGCGGTGGCCTACAGCACGTGGAACCACATGCAGACTATTCTATTCATTACATCACATTCACCCTATTCTATTCATTAAAAGGAACTCTTCCTTGTATTCATTAGGAGAGAATCACTAAATCCGACCATACTCCGTGGAAGGGGACCACACAAAGGCAGGGTTCTGGGGAGATGAGGGTCACTGGGGCTCATCTTGGAGGCTGCCCACCACAGCCAGATCCATGTTCAATTTTCGATACTGACTCCTAAGGTTTGAAAAGATTTTTTTTGGGGGGGGGTCCCTGTTGTGATATGTTCCATGTAGATCTGTTGGCTCCAACTTGTGTTAAATCCTCAAAATTATTTCCTGTTTTGCTCGCTATAGCAGTTGATTTTTGGTCTGGGATAAGTGTCTATCTTGATGAGTATTTCATGTGCCTTAGAGGAGATAGTGCATTCTACAGTTGTTGGGTAGAGTGTTCTAGAAAGGTCAGTGAGGTGAGTTGTTAGCTAGTGTTAGCTAGTGTTTTAGGTCCTTACTTTCTGTCCCCTCCCCCCAGCCCCACTCCCAATGATTACTGAGCAAAGAATGGCAAATTCTCCAACTATGATTGTAGATTGTTTATTTCTCTTTTTGAGTTCTGTCAACTTTTACTGCATGTGTTTTGAAGCTCTATTGGGTATGTCACATTTAGAATTAGATCCTGATGAACTGACCGTCTTATCCTATGAAATGATTCTCATTTTCCCTGTAATATTCCTTGTCTACTTCGGCTGATTCTTATGCTTAGTGTTTCCATGCCTTATCTTTTTCCATCTTGTTATTTTCTACTTGCCTGTATTTTTAAAATTTAAATTCTGTCTCTAACAGCACATAATTGAGACTTGCTTTTCTATCCAAACTGATCATTTTTGCCTTTTAATTGTAAAGTTTAAGATCAGTTGGTTTTTGGAAGCCCATATATTAAAATCTACCGATGATTTGTCGGTTTTCTTTAGCAAATTTTGATGTGCGTATTCAAAAGCTAAATAGTTACGTACCTTTTGAGTTAGAAACTACATCTAGCTCGAGGTTACATGGTAAGGGTTTGTTGTTCTTTTGCTTAGAAGTCTGGATGTCTAGGCCTGGCACGGTGGTTCTGTAATGTCAGCAGGGACCCGGGCTCCATCTAGCTTTCTACTCCACCAGCTCAGGACATGACCCACCTCCTCATGAACATGGAGTGGTTGCCATAGCTCCGCCCATTACATCCAGTTCTAAATGCAGAAGAAGGGAAAGGGTAAGGGATTAAAAATAGAGCCTAAAGCATATTAACCTCACCTAGTGACTTCCACTTAAATGTCATTGGCTAGAACATGACCACTTTAGCCACATGAAGGTCAGGAAATGGATTTTCAGGGTGTATGGTAAGTCATTCCTTTTCTTCAAGGCTGTTCTCTGCTTTTCGCCTGAGGCCTAACATTTCTGCCCTCGTAGATCAATCTCTTCAGGTGACCCAAACTCATTTCTCAGGTTTCACTGGCGATGGCCAGGCCCTCTTCCTCCCCTGAACCTGTGCTCTGGGTGGCTAGCCTATTCCTATACCTGCTCCTGCCCTGTGAGACCAGTACACCTGTGTTCTCTCTCGACAGCTCTTCCTTTCTCTGCTCGTTTCTTGGTCTGTTTGGTTCTCCCTGCTTTCTGTCTCCTGATAATTCATCCTACTTCCTGGTTCTCTGATGGAGCCCTTCCCATGCTGTCTCCCTGCTATGCTTTTATGGACCCATCTTTAAAGAAATAGAACTTCTGATATTTAAGGAATCTTGGAAGTACATTTTTTGCTTGGATGGTTTACTTCTGCTGGTTTGATTGACCTAATCATGTCACACATTTTTGTGTGGTCTTTCACAATTTTTTTCCTTGCTGTAGTGAAAGAGAAGTTTATGCAATGTATATTTTTATTTTATTTTATTAAAAAAAATTTTTTTTCAACGTTTATTTATTTTTGGGACAGAGAGAGACAGAGCATGAACGGGGGAGGGGCAGAGAGAGAGGGAGACACAGAATCAGAAACAGGCTCCAGGCTCTGAGCCCTCAGCCCAGAGCCTGACGCGGGGCTCGAACTCCCAGACCGCGAGATCGTGACCTGGCTGAAGTCGGACGCTTAACCGACTGCGCCACCCAGGCGCCCCTATGCAATGTATATTTAATAGTCTCATATAGGAGTTATTAAATTTTATATAACTTGCATCCAGTTATTTACATAATTTTGGTCTTCTAATTTTCCAGGTGGCTTCTTGGGTTTTCTAAAGAGACCACTGCAATTTCTGCAAGTTTTTCTTTTTCAATATCTATACCTCTTATGTATGTTTAATATTTTAACTGGTTTTTAAAGTGGAAAAGCCTCAACTAGAAGAGGTTAATATTCTTTTAAGTTAGAACAAAGTCAACAGGGGACCCAGAGTATGAACTGCCTTAGTTTTACTCAAGATGTATTTTCTAAACTCTGTTCCCCCCCTCCGCTAAGAGTGGCTTCTGTTTTTCCTTCTTTATTAATGAGCACAAGCTCTGTGTGGGAATGCTATTGACCACCTTGTTGGAAATGGATGGGCGAAGTGAATGCTGGTGGCACCTGAGGTTCCTTTCAAGCCACATGGTCCAATTTGAAGGATTCTGTGCCCCACCTGGTGCTAAGTTCTTAGTTCTGGGTTAGAACATGGCAGTCTGGTTACGCTCGGCTTTTAGATTTATCAACGTTTATTTATTTTTGGGATAGAGAGAGACAGAGCATGAACGGGGGAGGGGCAGAGAGAGAGGGAGACACAGAATCGGAAACAGGCTCCAGGCTCTGAGCCATCAGCCCAGAGCCTGACGCGGGGCTCAAACTCCCGGACCGCGAGATCGTGACCTGGCTGAAGTCAGACGCTTAACCGACTGCGCCACCCAGGCGCCCCTCGGCTTTTAGATTTAGAAGGGAATGAGAAAGTTCTGGTTTTTTAAAATCGAACTCTCTCTTAATACCACCAACAACAACCTCCTCCTCCCCCAACAACAATAATGCCACCCGCAAACGAAGTTGAATGGCTTTTAAAAGGTCATCAGAGGAGATGGACCTACTTTACCAGGAAATTGTGCGAGCTACGGACTCTCAGCTCCAAATTCAGATGTTTTGGCTGCTCTGTAAAGATGGATCCGGATCCTTTGAAATATTTTTCCTGAGCCAGCCGACGCTGCCGTTTTGTCAACAGAGGCTGCTGGAGAGACTCTGTGGGAGGAGAAGGGTTTTGCCTCCTGGGTCTGGTGTGCTTGCCTGGCAGGCTCCTGTCGCATGCCTAGCTTTCTCCAGGCTCACGCAGTGTCGGCAGCTTCTCCAGCTCAGCTCTGTAGCACACGGTGGCCAGGGGCTTCTCCGGCACTGCCGTAGGAGGCTTTGTAGCAGAGGCTCTTGGGCCCCGGCACTGCTCACTGCCTGTAGCATGCTGCAGCCAGCAGCTTCCCCAGAACCTTGTCCTCATACTACAGTGCCTCTGGCGAGACCCCTCCCACACTCTAGAAGGTGCCCACCAGTGTCTCCTCTGCCATCCATTGAACGACAGCTATGCCCTTTCTAACAAGGTCCGATCTCAGCCCTGGGGCAAGCTGGGGATGCTGTCTCCTCTCTACAGGTAGTGGCTCTTCCTTACGATTGCTTTTCCTGAATTCTTTAAACCTCCTTTCACTGCTTTTTAACTGGTCCCTTGGAAATCTAATCGCTTTTATCATTAATACTTTTTTTACATTAACTTTTTACTGTTCAAATTACTGTATGATTTCTCTCTCCTGATTATACTCGGATTGATCTGGAAGTCCTCCCAGTTAGACAGTTAATCCCCGATCATTGTGAAACAGATTGCTGGGAATTTGAAAAGGGGAGATCAAAATGGCAAGAGTGTGGGACGGAAGAAAAACAAAGGATCAGCCTCTTTATTTCTCAAAGTCATGGTTTCTGAATTCAGGTCATTTATCACAGGCTATTGTTAGTCACTTTTATTGAATTCAGATCTGCGGTTGAAACCAAAGCAAGAAGCCAAAGATCTGGATTCCATTCTCCACTCTCTGCTTAGCTCTTCCTGGGCTGCCATTACTTCTCCCAGATTTCTGTCTCTTGTTCTGCTTATTTTCCTAGGTCTCTGCCCCACATCGGCAGCCTCCTGTTGACAGTTTGAAAATAGAATACAAAATCATGGTCTCTGTTCAAGTCTCTACTCCCTACATGACCTTGGCCTCTGTTCTCCCACGTAAAAGGGGGATTCTATGCCCGTCTCCTGGAGCTTCCTTGATGAGTACATGAGCTAATATGCATAAAGGGCTGAGAATGTAGTTGGCCCATGGTGAGCTTTGAATAAATGACTGTTTTATTGCTAGACATTTTCCCATGTAAAATCTGCAATCATCATATTTACTCTGCTTGAGTCTGTATTGTGTTGATTAATGACCCCAGTCATCTGGGTCTAAAAATACAGGGTCTGCTTGCTGCCTCTGTCTTCCCTATCCAATTTGTCTCCAAACCAGAACATTCCATCTTCTCAGCATCCCTTACCCACCTCCTTCCTCCCATTCCCTCTGTCACGACCTTGGCTTAGGTGTGATCTACTTCAGGGGACTCACACTGATTCCCCCCCCCATCCTATAATTCATGCCCCCACCCCTGCATTTTGTACGGTGTAGGAACATGACTCTAAATCCTGTCCTTCCTTTGCTCAGCCATCTGTTTTTTCCCCAGTTGTCTCCAGGAAACCACCCAGACTCTACAGCGTGGTGTGCAGTGTTATTCACTCTCTTGTGTTACTTGTATCTCTAGTTCCTTCACTACCTGAGTCCTCACTCTAGGTAAAGCTCTTGGTTTGGCTTCTCCACACCATTGTATTTGTTTTTTGTTTTTGTTTTTGTTTTCTCTTTTCTGTAAGCTATTCTCTTTCTCTCCAACCTGGCTGGAAAGTCCTCTCTCCAGCGCCTGCCCTTTCTGCTACGTTCAACACACACTGCCCCCCACCCCCACCCCCTCCTGACCACCTTGGAGGAAGAGGAGTGTTCATCCAATATGCTGCTTTCCATGGATATCTTTTTCCACAGCCGTCCTATTTCCAAGTTTCACTGAGCATTCCGCAAAGATTTTTACAGACGTCAGGCAACAGAGACCACTTTCTAATGTTTTGTTGTCGCTCTATAGTGCCTCACCCATTTTAGGTATGCTGTGCATGTTAGGGTGGATTAACATTTCCTCTGTGTCCCATTGGTTTATAACCAACCATCGGAAATCTGTTCCCCTCAGTATTTGTTTATTAGTTCGGTAATTTTATCTGCCATCCTTCAAGCAGTAGCCATTACTACAAGTTTTGGAAGAAAATAAAGAAAGTGTGAAACTGGGAAAATGGTGCCTGTTTTTGTTTTCCCTTTGCAAATTGGGAAAGGTTAGCCAACATTAGATGCGTTTTAGTCTGAATCACAGAACACCTTGGCACTAAAAGGCAGAATTTGAAAGTCCCAGGTGTAGGTACAGATTTTTCAAAAGTCATAAAAAGGAGGGCTTCATAACTGCAAAGAAACTATTTAAAGTTATGAGGTAAAATGCAATGGTGGCCAAGACTTTTGGAATTGTGACAGGAGAATCCTTTAAATTCCTCAAGAGACCATAGGAAAATTGTATCTAGAGGGCTTTGCATTTGCATCCAATAAACCACTTACTTAGGGGAGTTTTACCTCTAGAAAGTTCCCATTTGTAAATGTGGAAATTATCACTTGTAAATTAGAAGCAATTCCAAGGGCAAACATCTTGAGCAATATTCCCAGAGACAAGAAAATAGGACCCTGGGATCCTGCTGGCTGCACAGTGAAAAATCTTCTTGGTCATTATTTCAGAACAGCTAAAGCCTGGGGTAAGTCCCATCTCCATCAGGCCATTGAATCTACTGTTAGTCTGGGCTGGTCATGTTGGATCTTCAACTTCCTAAGGGGATAGGAAGGTACCTGTGGTGACTTTGATTAATAAAAGAACACTAGATAATTTCCAAATTAAGTTCCATTAGAGGTTTAAAATTTTCATAGAGAAGTGTAGACTTGGGTGATTTATTGTGTAAATCTAAGTTAGATTCCTTAATTTTTGTTATAAGTTGTTTCTGTGCTCAGTACCAACCATGATGCTGACAACTGACTTTACAAATTGTAAAGTTACATGGAGATTTGGTACAAAGTGGGGCACTCCAGTTAAAATCCCGGCAGGTAGTATTTGTTTACTGGATGAGGGCTGGTCTCCTTGGTCCTGGGGAGCAGCTGCAGCATTTGCCACCATGATGAACTCTCACCAGAGGAAGAGACCCAAGTTCTCTCATGTACAGCTTTTTTGTGTATTACCATTGAACTTTATATTGGTCAGTATTGGAATTATGAATGGAAATGGCAAGGTTTTTAGTGAAGTCTTTCTAAAACCTTGATTCATTTTCAGAAATGCCAAATAAAAGCTGTGTTGTCTAATTAACAATAGGTTTATAACCTATTGGAAATATGTGTGACCCCCACCTCCTCCCACAGTGGAGTCCCAAACCCTTAGACACTCTGATTCATGGTTTTTCTTCCCCTCTCCATTTTTTTGTGGCCTTATTTTCATGGGCTTTGCAATGAGCATTCGCCAAAGAGTAAAGGGAGGAGGGACTGAAAGTCTCTGCGTCACCTCAGGGAAGTTCCAATCAGACTACTTTTTGCCTTACATGGGCATAGGCGATGTCTGGGTAAGGCTGTAACTTCTGTAGGACTCAGCCAATGAGGAACCAGGGGAGGGACTTATCTCTGTAGTGTTCAGCCAGTGAGGAACCAGGGGAGGGACTCGCCTGTTAGGAGATAAATTGTTTGCTGTAACCGCCCAGAGTGTACCTGTTTGTCAGACAGCTGCTCTTGCAAGAATGTTGATTAAAGCCTCCCTTCACTGTGCTCTGTGTCCCTCCTTCGATTGGGTCAATGGGCTTATTTCTAACAATGACCAAGGAGAAGGCATCTCTAAGCAGGCATGTGAATTTTTCAAATATGGGTATATTGATTACAATTACGAAATTCAAGCATACAAGTTGTCAAAGATGGCTTTTGGAAGAGGACAAGCTCATTGAATAGATAAAAAAAGTCAAATACACATTGAAAACACATAAAGCACTCATAAAATATAGTCTGGTTGCCAGGGCTGTAGAAGATGTTTGGTTCCAGGACTCTGGTGTTCAACTCTGTCCTGTGACTTTTTCCTCAGCTAACTATGTAGGGTGAAGTTCTTACTTTGCAGAAACTCATTAATTTCTTTATCTGTCCATTTGTTACAGAGCTGTGTGCTGGAGATAGATGAGTGAAATAAGTTCTTCCAGGCACTCCTCTCTAGTGGGGAAAATGGATATGGAGACCAATCACTACAGTACAGTGAAATAAACACTAAAATGAAGACATTTTCCAAGAGCCATAGAGTAAGGGTAAGGGAGGTAAATCAGAGAGGGCTTCCCAGTGGTGGTGACACTTGGGCAGGTGATGTTAAGTCAGTGATGGCCTGGGGGCTTCTAGCAAATCAGCTGAAAAGTAAAAGATCTGGAGATTTATACAATTACCTGGAAAGATGTTAGAGGCTATTTCTATTGTTTTCTTTTCTTTTTTACTATTTTTTTAAAAGTTTATTTTGAGAAAGCAAGTGTGGAAGTGGAGAGACAGAAACACAAGCAGGCTCTGTGGTCTCAGCGCAGAGCACAATGCGGGGCTTGAACTCACGAACCATTGGAACCATGAGATCATGACCTGAGCCAAGATCAGGGGTCAATTGCTTAACCGAATGAGCCACCCAGACACCCCTAGAGGCTATTTCTTCATTTTAAAAATGGAGAAAGTAACACACCATGATGTATCCAAGGTCACACAGCCCATCCCCCTTACATCACTACTGAAGCTCTTCTCTCCATATGCTGTGCTTAGGAATCCAATAAAATGGCACCCATTCCTCTCAATGGCTCTATTTCATTACCAAGTATTTTCTTTGTAGAAGGAAATAATTAAATTCAGTGAGTCAGCATTATGAACAAATGAAGTCTTGGGTTGTACATTAGTTTTCTATTGCTGCTGCAACAAATTGCCATAAACTTGGTAATAACAGAAATGTATTCTCCCTTGCTCTGGAGGCTAGAAGTCTGAAACTGGTATCACTGGACTGAAATCAAGGAATCTGTGTGGCCGTGCTCCCTCCTAAACTCTGCACTGTTGCCTTTTCTAGCCTTTTCTGTGACTCTAGGCATCATGTGGCCACATCACTCCAATCACTGCTACTGTCTTCACCTTGCCTTCTCTTCTGTGTGTATAACACCTTCTGCCTCTTTCTTATAAAGATGCTCATGATGGTGCTTAGGCCCACTCACCTAATCTGGGATAAACTCATCATTTCAAAATTCTTCATTCCTTAATTTCATCATATCTGCAAAGACCAATTATTCCAACTATATTAACACTCCCAGGTTCTGGGGTTTAGGACATGGGCATATCTTTGTGAGTTATTCTCTGCCTCCCACAGGGTACGTTAGCAGGGGGTAGTGTGAGAATAATGGAGGTGCTAGCTCTCCTCTGTTTTCCTTAGGCCTAGACTTCAGTGTGATTTGTACACTCACTTCTGGGCCCCACAACCTCAAGGGATAGAACCTGGAGCTCATTCAAGGAGAGTAAACCGGATGGTAAATGGCCTTTCTAGGAAAGGACAATGGGACATTGAATATGGAGAAAAGGCCCGAAGCAGCAGGGTGGGGCTCCAGAGTGGAAATAACAACTGAAGGTTGAAGAGTGACCTCTGTGAGTGAGGCTGGAGGGTGGCCGGTGGCCTTTCTATCATTGCTACAGTGGCTTTTTGAGGTAGAGTCCAGAGGAGGGGAGATTGGAGGTTCAGCCTCTGGTTCCTGTGATTCCAAAGGATTTTCACCCATCGGGGAGTTTGGCTCATCACCTTAGTCTCAGGACAGGGACTCAATGGTGGCAGCTTTCAGATACCAAGGGGTTTGTACCTGCTCTGGGAGAATTATGGAGACATCAGTATTCAACGTTATTTTTTTTTTTTTTTGCAAAACCCTGTGACCATTTAAGTAAACATAATCACCGAAGAAAGGACTCCAACACAAAGTATAAAGTACATTAGAAAGTGCTTCTCTATTAAGAGTTGCCTGTGGCCAAAAATGATTTTTCTAGCATCACTAGAGGACTTTTAAAAGACTGTTTTCCTGGGGTGCCTGGGTGGCTCAGTTGGTTAAGTGACTTTAGTTCAGGTTGTGATCTCACGGCTTGTGGATTCGAACCCTGCATCGGACTCTGTGCTGACAGCTCAGAGCCTGAAGTCTGCTTCAGATTCTGTGTCTCCCTCTCTGCCACCCTCCCACCCGCCCCGCTCTCAAAAATTAAAAAAAAATAAAAAATAAAAAAAAAAAGACTATTTTCCTGAGAACATAAAGAATTTCAAATGGAAAAACTATATAATAAGTTACTTAAAACCTATAACTAGATATATAAAATATATAAACTATACTAATTGTGTATCTGAAAACTACAACTATATATGTATACATATATACTTTTTGTTCTAGAAGATTCCACATTTAGGTCTTTTGTACTGAAAGCTGCACAGCTGTTTCTGTGCCTCTATCTTCTCCAAATAGAATGATTCATCTGCCATATGCCTGGTGCTTGGTAGGTCATGGTGTCCCCTGTAGCAATAATTTGGAACAATCTCCGTGCTGTCCTTCTGGCCACACATTGGAGGACAGAGGCGGAAGTGAGAGGTCTTGGATCTTGGCTAAGAGACCATTTCCAAGTCCCCCCGGTCTTGGCATAGAGGCCAATGTCCCGTCCCCAGCTGACCACGGATTTGTGTGGTTCTATCTGGTGAGGTTAGGATTTCAGCTGCAGACAGATGAACAGTGTGGAGTGGCTGTCAGCAGTGGGTAGACCACCTCCCAGGACTACCCAGGCCTTCAGCAGAGTTCCATCAGCATTGCTACGTCTGCACAAGAGTCAGCCACACCTGGAGAAGGCATAATTTCTGAGCCCTAGGAGTCCTGCTCATTATTTTGGTGGATTTTTCAGTGAAGGATCGTACTTACCTGAAGGTGAGTACACAGATTCTGAGTGTACAGCTTGAGCTTTCCCTAAGCGTACTCATCCTTTCCTGAGCACCCCCTCAAGTAAGAGAACGTTACCATCACCCCAGAGATTCTTTTAATCTCCTCCAGCTGCTATGCCTCAAGAGTAACCAGTTTCTTGACTTTTGAGACAGAGTATATTAGAATAGTTTCACCTGCTTCTGTACATTCTGGAATCATGCCCTGGGCACTGGGTTGGGTTGTCTGCCTTCTCTGTCAATGTTATGCCTGTGTGATTCGTCTATGTTGCTGTGGCTATTCGTACATTCTCACTGCAGGATAGTAATCCAGTGGGGAGTGTACCACCATTTACCCTTTCTCCTGTTAATGTACTAGTCAATTTCTCCATGGGTGGCCAGGTCTTATCCATTGTACTCTTTGGTAGTTTCCAGTTTGGGGGATATCACAGAAAATGCTACTACGGACATTCTTGCACATGGTGAACATCTGTACACATTTCTGTTGGGTACATACCTGGGAGTGAACTCGCTGCCACGTAGGACTATGGTCAACTTCAGTAGACACTTGGGCCTAACATTCATGGGGGCATTAATGAGACCCCTCAGCCATACTAAATGTAAAGGGTGTGAAGATTAAAAAAAAAAAAAAAAGCTTGATGAACTAATTGAATTCTTTCCTTTTCTTATTGCACTGAGTTTTTCCATCCTTTGTGCTGATTTCTGGGCACTAACACTGTGTCGAGGGCTGGACATGCCACTATCTTGTTCAGTCTGCATGATAACCCTGCGACTCTGGTACACTGGTACTATTTCCAATCTCTATTTTACAGATGAGAAAGCTGAGGCTGCTCATGACAGAGCCAGATTCAAACTTGACTGTTAACTCTTATGTATATACTATTGCCTTTCATCCATTCCATTTATGCTACTTTACAAAACCCAAGGAGCCTAATTCCTTTTCCTTGAGAGAGTCCAGGGGTATCAGCCAATGGATTGTAATCTTCACATCCCTCCATCCTTAGATGTGTTTATGCAAAGATGAAAGGCAACTCAGGGTAGGTTTATTTTAATTCAGTAATTCAACGTAGGTCAGTTTTTAAAGAGAATTAAAACTGATCTGAACCCATTGGGACTTTTATATCAGTCCATTTTCTTTCCAGCCACCATCTAGTTTTCTGCACACACTTTAGGATGATGGACATTTAATTATCATGCCGATTTTATTGTTCAACAGTGCATGGGTGAAAGGGAGCCTTCACCTGCCCTCTGCACCTTTTAGCAAATTTGCCTTATGGTATTTTGAGCTGGGAAAGTGAAAAGATAATTACCTATCTAATAGAGTTTATAAGAATGAGTGCAAATATTTCAGTGGTGCCTGTTTAATAAACAGGCCACTGAGATTTCAGGAGTCAGGCAAAAGTCACACTTGCCTTGATGCAATTAAAGTGGAATTATGCTTTAGGCTTGTTTTCTATTAAAAGTTTGCAAGATTTAACAGGTTGTAGTATTCTGTGATATATCATACTGCACAGTAGCATCTAGATATTACTTACAAATGGAATGTATGTAATTTAAAAAGGCAACTGGTTTATAGGAGCATCTTATGATAGTATAGCCAAGTTAATGACGATTGGGTGTGGGTACAATCCAATTAGCGGACTCTCTCATTTGGTAAATGCAACCTAATTTCCTGGCCAAGAAATGGTGGTGGGCCTGCTCTATACAAAGCCCCTTATCAAGAGCCCTGGGGTCTAGAAGGTGAAGAAGAAACAACCCCTTCCCTTCAGGAGCTCATACTGTCTTTGGAAAGATAGGTGGGTGAACAATGAAAGGTAATACGAGATAAGACAGTGTTGTACTAATGGGCGTCCTACAGATGTTAGGTTTTCTGCCTTGCCAGCACCCCTTTCTGGGAGAATATGCCCCACTTGCCTCAGGTAGGGTTTCCCTAGCAGCAGATCTTGAGACAAGAATGTGATCGCAGATAGTTCATTTTGGAAGGTGATCCTAGGAGCCGTGAAGGTAGTCAGTAAAGGGTGTGTTATCAAGCAGGTTAATACTGTGGGCAACTAAGGCTTGATTCTGCCAACCAGGTCAGGGACAGCGTGATGAGCACCCCACGTCATTAACCCAACAGAGCGCTAGAGCTGGCTTATTAACCATCTCCCATCAAGTCTTTGGTGGAGAGTTTTGGTGGGGTATCAGTTCCCCAGCACACTTGACCTTCTCTGTGAGGCACCCAGGGAAAGCCCTTGGCAGAGTGCCTCAGGTGCTGGCAGTAGGGTGCCACTGGGTTGCTGTGCACAGGAATGGTGGGAGGAGGGGGATGCGGGAAGGGCATCCATAGCCCCTGTTGAAAGGCAGACCTCAGCAGATGGGCTTGTCTTAGGACAGCATCCAGTAGCCACAGTTGAGTGTACCTGGTGGGATGAGAAAATGGGATTCTCTGGGAATGTGCATAAGTGGCAGAGACCTGCTGAGGAGGCACTGGACGTTTGTCTGTCAGGAGGATGGTAGCTAGGGTAGAGACTGCAGGAAGACTGAAGGCAAGGAGTAGGGGAATGTGGGTAGATGGAAGAGGTTTGCTGAGAATGTCAGTCTGTGGAGGGAAGCTGGTGGATGGGGGAGAGAGACATGGAAGGGAACAGGAGAGAGCTGTGAGTCCGGGAGACCTTGGGGAGCCAGCAGGCTTGAATCCCTAGTTGGTGGTTTGAGTCCTAGTGTGGCTTGGCTGCCTTTTATTTCCTGTCCTTAGAAGCTGGTGCGACTGCACAATGTCTTCCCGGTACACATCCCCTTACCTAAGCTACCTCGAGAGGGTTCCTGCTCCTTGTAAGCGGTCGGTCTCCAGGACGAATGTGCCAAGGGTACCAGCACAAGAGGTGCACTGGAAGTGATGTTTGATCTGGGTCTCTGCAGAGAGGGAAGGAGTGGGGAGGGCATTGCTGGCAGAGGGTCCAGCATAATCAACGGCATGAGACTTTGTGTCCTGTTGGAGCAAGGAGACCCCTGCTTCAGACATACCTTAGGATCCTGGAAGAATGTGGTGATGGGCCCCAAGTAGGAAAGGCTCTGAGGGCTATGTTAGGAGCTTACACTATATTTAGTAGGTGCTATTGGGAGACACTGGCACTTTCACAGGAGGGGACTACCACAGTGATTAAGATCAAGGGCCTCAGAATTAGGCAGATTTGAGTTTCAGTCTAGGCTCTCCACTGCTTAATAGTGTGACCTTGGACCATTTCTTCGTCTTTCAAAAACTCCTTTTCTATAAAATGGAGTTAACAATAGCTCCTACCTCATAAGATTCTTATGAGGGTCATATGTGATTATGCACATAAAATACTCAAACCAGTGTCTGATGCCTCATAAGTGTTCAATAAATGTCATAATATAATGTCATTCTCCAAGAACTATAGTTTAAAGAGTAGCTTTTTCTTGGGGTGACTGGGTGGCTCAGTCGGTTAAGTGTCTGACTTTGACTCAGGTCGTGATCTCACGGTTCATGAGTTCGAACCCTGCACTGGGCTCTGTGCTGACAGCTCAGAACTGGAGCCTGCTTTGGATTCTGTGTCTCCCTTTCTTTCTGCCCTTCCCCTGCTCACACACTATCACTCTCTCAAAAATAAATAAACATTAAAGACTAGCGATTCCAGGAGCAGGTGGAGTGAACAGGATACTACTCTTCATAAAATGAGAGCCTGAACTGTTAGTGCGGCTGAGGCGAAGGGAATGAATTTGTTTTAGGATTATCAGATTGGGAGGAACAGAAAGCCCAATTCACACTAACATCAAATAAAGAGAAGTATAGGTATATTTAGGTAGAGAGCCCAGCAGTAAATGCAACCTTCGGGCAGAGCTTGATCCGTCAACAGTGTCACTGGAGACCTGGCTCCTTTTTAGATTTCTGATCTTCTCCAGTTGGGTTTCCCCTAGAACCAGTGCTCTCTTATCCACCAGTGAGGGAGAGAGCGTGAACTTCAGCAGTTCCCGTAGAAGACTGAGGATATTCCTTTCCTTGGCGCTTTCCTCAACCACCGCTTTGCATTTCACTGGTCTGAACTGGGTCTTGTGCCCAACTCCCGAAGGATGGCTGTAGACAGGAAGGATGAGCCATGCTTACTCTTTATACCCATTGGTGCCCACTCCTGGGGCAGGTGGTGGCCAGACTGACCCAACTGAACAGCATGATTGGGAAATTCAGGGTCTTGTTAGGAAGGGGAACGCGAGGGAGTGGAGAGTGGTAGGGTCACAACCACTACAGGAATCAAGACACATTTTCTAAGGGTCATGAGTGTGGCCTGGAGACACTGGGTGGGAGGGAGGTGAGACAGAGGTGGAAGACAATATGGAAGTTTCAGGCATGGGCATCTGGTAAACAGGTTATCGACCGTGACTATACAAACAGGATAGGTTTTATGGAGAGTAGGTGGGGAACAGGCTACTTTGTTTAATTTTAAATGTATTGACTTCTGGTTACCCACTGATCACTCTTACTGGTTACAGAATGAGATTAATTTTAATGAATGGCATGGGCACACAAACCACCCTGAAGAAGCGCTCCGTGTCAACTTTGAAGTAGAAATCATAAACGTGAAGAAATGTTTGTGTGCTTTCAATTTCAAGCGTTCGCGAGCTTGCAATTTTAGGACAAGTGTCCACTGGCACATTAGCCCCGTGTTCCCCGGGGGCTTTCTGGCTTGTTCCTGTCAGGATTGTGCACACATTCTCTGAAAGGCTCAGGCTTTACAGAGACAGCAGGAACAGAATAGGTCCTCTGAGGGGGGTCTGTCCCCACTGTGAGCATTCCCTCTATGCAAATGGAGCTTTGGTCCGGGCTATTGAAAATGGAATGCTTAATGCATTCTCATAAATCCTTAGTGGCACCTGAATGGTCTGAAAAAGAGACTGCTTTATGAGGACCAGAGAATAATTTATTTTCAGTAGGTTGAAGTCCAAGGGCATTAGACTCAAATCATGTGGGGGCAAAGAGCCCTGGACTAGGAATCCCAAGTCCTGACCGCAGCCCTGGCTTTACCCCTGACCAGTCTTACTGGTTTGGGCAAAACAGGAAAGCTTTGTGTCTCCTGCTTTCGCTGTGAAACAGCAGCAATGAACTGGATTTCTACTGTACTTTCTCTCAGGTGTGATGGTCTGTAATTCTAATGCTTTTCTTAGCCATGAAAACCTCACCTAGGAGAAGCTGAATGATGAGTAGATGCAAGATATGGGTCGTTTTACACATATGCCAAAAAAAAGTACAAAAGGGCAATATGGAAAGACATAGCCCTTATGTTCCTTGGCGAGTTAATGGTGTAGCAAAATTACCATGTCTGTATCTATCTAGAAATAAATATATTCATTGGCCAAGGAGCTAATGGGTCTGAAACAAATTTTCAAAACCGTGAACATGAGAAGCATGGTATTTATTCCTGAGGATATGGAAAGGTGTTTGTTACCAAACAGTGATGAAGGGATTCTTACTAGTGTGAAATCCATCAGGAGACCACATTTTGATGCAATGTGCTTCCAAGGCTCTTGATAAATCACTCAGATCTTAGGTGCTGTATAGGAAACAGTCGCTTGGGATGTTCCTTCTTCCTTGTGTTTTGATTATAATATGGCTTCTGAATGGTTAACCTTCCCTGGGGGAAAGTCTCTCGTGACATATCTAACTTGAATCTTATGAAGTTGGGCATAAAATGGTTAATGGAAAAAACATAGGTTGCTACACTCTCGGGTGTGATTAATCAAATAAGACTAAAGACATTATTAAGTTCATGAATTCTTTTGAGGTTACGTGTAATTTGGATGTTCGCTCTTGCCAAAGACAAAGGATATAGAAAACAGAACTCAGACAGTATAGCTGATTGAGTCCAGAAGCATGCATTTTGCCAAGCCCCAATTAGCAATATCAGTAATCCTAGAGATATACAGTTGTTAGTTGAAGTAGGGATGCTAAAAGCGAGAGAAAATTCAGTTCATGGTGATTTTGTTTTTGAAGCCTAAATTCTGAGCAGCTGAGGTCAAGACCGTGCATTCTTGACAGCTGTCGTGAAAAGCCCAGCTATGAGGAAGAAACCAATGGAGCATAGACCAGAATGATGATGTGGATTATTTTCTTTCTTTCATTCACTCATTCATTCATTTATCCGCTTTGATGGATTCGGTTTCAGATGTGCCAGGTTTGAGTTCTCCCCTAGCACACTCGGAGGGAGGTGACAAGTAGTCATGAGACAGCTACTACCCTTTGGTGAGGGCGTGTCCAATGGCCCAGGGGGTCCAAGCTTCTTGAGAGGTTATTCCAGGCTAAGCCACATTATCCCCCCTTTCAGAAAAAAGGGCAGAAACCTGTAGAGCTCAAATCGATGGCCCTAAATCACACAATTAGGAAGATAGAAAAAGCCAGATATTTTTTTTTTAAAAAAGCTTTTTGTAACATTTTATTATAGAACATTTCAAACATACACAGAAGGAGAAAAATAACCTATTGGACCTTAGTGTGTAGTGTCACTTAGCTCCAGTAATTATTAGGTTATCTTGTTTTATCTGTACCTGCCATTGGATCATTTTGGTGGCAAACACCACTTCATATGTAAATATTTCAATGTGTCTCTAAAAGATAAGGGCTTAAAAAACCCCTCCAATCTTATCTCCCCACATTAACAATAATTCCTTAGCAGGAAATGTCCAGCAGACAATGTTCATTGTCTCCTACTTCAAACTTTTGTGCAAATCAGGGTCTAAGAGGGTCACATGTTACAATAAAGTGATAGGTTTCTTGTCTTTTTAATCCATGGTTTTCTCCTTGTGCTCTGACAAATTGTTTGCTGAAGAAATACATGGAGGTTTACTTCTCTATTCCCCCCCACCACCCCCGTCCTTTTTTTCTTCCCACAGGGAACTACTTTCAAGTATTTATTAGTCTGTAATACCTTTTTATGCCTTGTAGACATACATACATGTATTTCACGTGTATCAGTGTATGCCCTGGTGATCCCTCTGAGTTGAGGATATAGATCGACCTAATCCTCCTAGTTGCTATCTGGTAATTTCATGGATGGGTCCCTGTACTACAGTGTATCCCAATGAGGCTATTTTGGATTCTTTTTTTTTTTTTTTTTTTTTTTTAAATCTCTGAATCTGACTATGGAACATAGTTGAAAAGACAGGCTCAAAATCTTTCTGCTCTGTGGTCCTGGAAAAAATGATACACATAAAAACCATTAGTATTTGTAGAGTGCTTGATTTCTTTGCTAAATATTTTCATACCCCTTTTCTTGTACAACTTTGTAACTTAGGAGTTAAAAAATGTTTCTCTTAATCACTGGAAAGTAGGCTTGGTATAGGAATGAAAATTCTATTTTGGAATTATTATTACTCCAATCTGTTGTTTTTTTTTTTTTAAGTTTATTTATTTTGAAAGAGAGCATGAACAGGGGAGGAGCAGAGAGACAGGAAGAGAGAGAATCCTAAGCAGGCCCTGTGCTGTCAGCACAGAGCCTGATGCTGGCTTGAACTCATGAACTGTGAGATCGTGACCTGAGCCAAATCAATAGTTGGATGCTTAACCCACTGAGGCACCCAGGCATCCCTTACTCCAATCTGTTTTCTTTTAAAGTTTATTTATTTTTGAGAGAGAGAGAGAGAGAGAAAGAGAGCTAGAGTGCAAGTGGGGGAGGGGGAGAGGGAGAGAGGGAACATCCCAAGCAGGCTTTGCACTGTCAGTGAAGAGCCCCATGCAGGGCTGGAACTCATGAACTGTGAGATCACGACCTGAGCCAAAATCAAGAGTCAGATGCTTAACTGACTGAGTCACCCAGGCACCCCCCATTTTTAAGCCTTTATCTACACAGCTCCCAGTGGCAGTATTATCAATGGTTCCATTGGTGGGGACCCCCTGCAAGAAAGCTGTATTGTCCCTCAAGGGCATGAAGGGCAATGGATCTGGCAGTGAGAAGTATGAGCCAGAATCAAGGGGACAGAGGTAAAGGCTGGTCATGTTTGGTAAAAGCCAAGGAAGGAGATGATTTGCCCTTGGGGATTATAAAGACACAGGAAGCCTAATTAGTTCAGGAGCCCAAACTGGAAAACCGAGGCTGACCTTGCCTCTCTTATATATTATATTCTTACTATAGAGCTGCACCCCCACCCCGACGCCCATGACCAGGGTCTCAGATGCTGTTACCAAGATCCTGACAGTACCTGCCATGTGCAAAGAAGAACAAAACAGGTCAGTCTAAGTTACTGAAAACTGTGCATGGCGTCCTACTAATATAGTAGATTGAACCAAATGAGATTGCCATTATGTCTACTTTTGATCCACAAAAGTGCCAAATTTGTTATATACATAAAATGAGATGTCACTCAGTCTTAAAGGAAAGAAATCCTGTCACCTGCTTCAACATGGATGAACCTTGAGGACATTACGCTCAGTGACACAGAGCAAATACTCTGATTCCACGTACAGGAGATACTTAGTCAAAATCAGAGACAGAAAGTGGAACGGTGGTTTCCATGAGAGGGGGAAGGGGCAATTACTGTTTGATGGGTACAGAGTTTCAGTTTTACAAGATGGAGTCTGGAGATGTACGGTGGTGATGGCTGTACAAATTTGTGAATGTATTTAACCCCACCGAATGGTACACCTAAAAATGGTTAAGATGGCAAAGTTATGTGTATTTTTTCCACAATAAAAAATGGAGAAAAAGTGCCAAATTTTATATTTGGCATATTTTAACTGTATGAGACAACTTAAATTCGGCCAGCCATTTTCCCTAGGAATAAACAGACCCAGCTGTCTTACCTGGTAAGTAGACTTGAGTTAATGAGCAGGAAAGACTCTGTTGCCGCATTTATTTTCTGGAGTTGTTGAATGGTAATTTTGAATTTCTAGAGATGCACACAAATACAGTAATTGGTACTTGGGTAGTTTATTCTTTCTGTAATCATGACCCCTCTAAAGGCTGACCTGTGTCGTCATCTGTCCCGTGGGAATGCTAGCATCTACCTTGTTGTATAGGAATATCCACTTAGAGTTGGACGACAGTAATATCATTAATATATTAGTAATGGAAAAATAGTTTAAATCTGAATTGCCCATAGAAACTGCCATAGAATCCCTATGTTATACACCTGAAACTAATAAAACACTGTATATTAACTATACTGGAATTAAGATTAAAAATAAAACACACTGCCATAGACAGAATCATTTAAGTCGAACTCCCTTAACAGATGATGATAATATTAGAGCGTTTTTAAAAAACACTTTTGAACAGACAAAATTCTTGCAAACGATGGAAGTATGCCAAGCGTATTATTCAGACTTTTCTAGAGACATGATGAAAAATGTCTCAGATGATGATAATGTTGAGGCTTGAAATTGTGCAAGAGGTAGGAGGCGGTTAATGGGGCTTATTTGTGTATCGGAACACATTTATGTCTTAATGAAGTCTCGCAAGTAGTATGAGAAAATCCACCAGCCTATTGTACCTTTTTTTTTTTTTTTCTTTCAGGCTCTGGGTTTCCAAGAGCTGTTTTTCTCCTTTTATAGACCCTTTCAGTCGGTCTTGTGGATATGGAATGGCATCATTTCCCTGCCTCTGTCTCTTTCCCTTTCAACCTGTTGTCTACAATAGTCATTGTTACAGTCACAATGACTTTGAATAATACAATTCTGATCATCGCATTACTCCCTGATGATGAGGCTCATCCATACCCACGTAATAAGGCCTAGAGCTTTCATATGTGAATCCAGGCCTTTCCTCCTCTGGAAGCAGAGAGGTATGAAGGAGCTGGACAGCCTGTGTTGTATGCATGAAGAGCTGAGAACGGTGCCTGGCATGAGGGACACTGAGCCGTGAGGACGATCTGACTCTGCCATACCTTCTGTCTCCTCTCCATCCTCAAGCCCTCCGTATTCTCATTCTCAAGACAGCCCATGGAGCTGGGATTTTTGAAATGAACTCCTTTTTATAGTGAGCCATGGGACCCCTACTATATCAGAGTCAGTTGGGATGCTTTTAAAACCACTGCGGCTAGAACCCACACCTTGAGATTCTGATATAATTAGTTTGGAGAGGGACCCAAGCACTGGTTTTTATTTTTTTTAAGCCTCTGGTTGATGCCGATGTGCAGGTAGAGGGGCAGCGTTCCGGGTTTGGAGATTTGCTCAAAGTTCTCCTCGATCACAGACCAGTGGGCTCAGAGCTGCCCTCCTCACCCTGCTGGGCTCCTAGCTGTTCGGCCCTTGCTCTTCCTATTTCTGGCCCTGGTGTCTTTGCCAGCATTGCTCCTTCCACCCCATGGAAACCCCATTCCCTCACTTCTTCACGCAATGAATTTTCCCCTTTCAACTCCTAGCTCATGATGCTTTTGGGCACACATCACCACGTACTGTAATGTGTTCACTAGTTTGGTTCTCCTCCTGGACTCAGCTCTTCGCAGGCAGGCCCGTCTCCTGCCTTTAGGGGCCCAGCACAGGGATTGGCATCGAGTAGATGCCAAGAAGTGTTTGGCGAATCAAAGAATGGATGAATGGCTGAGTGCTTTTGGGTCAGATTCTTCCTGTAGAGGAGCCGGATACCTGTTCAGAGTCCCTAAGTTTTTCTTTTAGGGGATTAGGGGATTAGTTCCACCCCACCCCCACCACCCCCCCTCCTCCCGCCTTTCTTTGTAAGTAATTGGCCCCGTTCTTTTTTCCCTCTGCTGGACTTCTGGGAAGAGGAGTTCTAAAGGCCCGTTCTAAACATCACCTGTGTTCTCCTCCACTTGATATCTTGTAAGTCAAATCCTTAATGTAGTTGTAGGAAATGAGTCTTGGTCTTTACTTCCCCTCTGGGTCTTCGGAGGGAGGGTGCATAACAAAAATGCAGTTTCTTACCTTGTCATTCAAGAAAAAAATTTGGCCATCTTCCTTTCCTAAGAATTCCTGAGTCTCTGAGAAAGACCATGGAACCTGTTAAAAGCAACAGTTCTTGAGAAGAGACTGAACTTTTACCCTCGAGAACAGAAGACTGTGGACATCCTTTTCCAGAGTTACTCTCCTGACCTCCAGCCAAGGAGTGTCGGTAGTATCCTGTGGTTCTAAGCTTTGGGGGGTTTGCTGATGTTAAGAGCCTTGTGATCAAGGAGGGGCCCTTGCAAAGTTAAGATGCCCATTCTGCTTGGAAAACCCCGTTAAAATACTCTAAATGTCCAAAATAAGATTCCCCCCGAATCAACAAAAGGTTTTACTTTCAACTATAAGATTTATTATTTTATAAAAACAGTTGAAACGGGGGCATGCAACAGATTATTTACTGCATCTGAGAGAGAAATTACATTGCTTTCAGGTTTTCGTCAAGAGAAGTTGATTCTCTTTTTGTGTGTGAAACCATTAGGGATTATAGTTTTGACATGGTAAAGAATATTTTCTTACTGTGTTGACTATTCACGTTACAAAATTAGCATAAACTATGAATAAACATTAATGAGGATGTTAGAATGGTTATTCTCTCAGATCCTCAGGGTGTGTTCGTGGGAAGCTGATTATTCTGGCAGCCTTAATAAGTTCTAATTCTTCTAATAAAACAAAGGTGTCGAGAAAGAGCAGCTTGAGACAAGTTTTAAATAAACGGATCCGTTTTCTGTGAAGGTTTTAGAGGATAGTTTTGTGGGGTTCAAAGTTTAATAGCGCTCCCGTGCCACTATGGATTGTGTTCTCTTCACTAAGACACTTTGATTTCATAAAGCATATTGGAAAGGTTTGTAGGGCAGGGAGGCACGCAACTTGTATGGATGTGTCTGCACAGTTAAAGTCATTAGGAATCTCTCCTAGGAGTAGAAAGAGCTGAATTTTTGGTGCCTAGCGATCCTCTTTTCCAGCCATGAGATTTAGCTGGGTGGACACATTTGGTCTCAGTGGTTCTCCACGCACTATTTTGTAGTGATTTTTTCCTTTTATCTTTTTTAGAGGAGTTGGCAATTATTCCTGGGTGGGTAGAAATCACTTTCAAACATACTATACGCCTCTCGAGGTTCAAGGAGCTAGTGTGTTACCACCAGCAGACTGGGGCCAATTTTATTTCAACTAATGGCTTAGAGCAGAGTGCTTACCTGAATCCTCAGAAAGACGTAAGAGGGAGACTCAAGGAAGAACACTTTGGCAAATATATTCTCCATATGCCGGAAATAGTGATCCAAAACGTACATCTCAACCCCTCTTGCCCAGTGACTAATGTCACTTGCCCAGTGACTTCTCTTGGCCAGAGAAGATTGTCTCAGATAGGGTCTCTTGTATTTTTAGCATAAATTACCATTTATGGTAATACCAGGCTTCTTCCTCCCTGCCTGCCCTCCCCCCTTTTAAAAGGCCAAACACCTACTCTCTACTGTAGGTCCTTTTTCTGCATTAATTACCTTAAGATGATAGTTGCAATAGCATCTAGAATTTCCTCCTAGAATTTTTCAATCTTTAATCAGTAGTGTGGAAACAAATGTTTAATGATATCTTTAATAGAAAACGTTGCTCCTGACAGGTTTTTGAGGGTAGGGATAACACACTCTTGATCTTTGATTTCTCCGCTCTTAGCAGAGTTTCTGGGGTCCTTCAGGCACTAAATAGGTGTTAAAGGAACAAATCTTAGCGCATGGCTGATGTTGCAGGAAATAAAATAACTTTTTAAAAGGGAAAACTAGAAGTGGACTAGGAATGTTATATACACAGGGATGATAGAAACTGTGGTAGAAAATGTGAGACATGTTCTATAATGTGTTGCCCCTTCTTTCCACCCTGTTCTTTTGTAATCATGTCCTTTAAATTCTTTGGTAAAGAAGGGAATTGTAACAATTAGTTGGAAGTTGACCTGTTCTGGGGCACCTGGGTGGCTCCGTCAGTTAAGCACCTGACTTCAGCTCAGGTCATGATCTCCTGATTCATGAGTTTGAGCCCCACATCGGGCTCTGTGCTGACAGCTCAGAGCCTGGAGCCTGCTTCAGATTCTGTGTCTCCCTCTCTCTGCCCCTCCCGTGCTTGCACTCTGTCTCTGTCTCTGTCTCTATCTCTCAAAAATTAACATTAAAAAAAAAGAGAGCCTCTTCCTCTAAAAAAAAAAAAAAAAAAAGAAGAAGTTGACCTATTTGTCTCCATACTGCTGCTGTGAAATACCGGGACACGACTAAGTATCACCAGTTCCGACTTAGCAGGTGTCAAATCATTTTCTCTAGATAGAAGGAGCCTAAGAATGTGGCAGTCGCCCAGGGGTGTGTGTGTTCCTGTGTGGGGTACTCTCCCCTCTGTTTGGAGATTGTGGGAACCACAGGGAGAAGAGAGGTTACTTTCTGCCTTTCAATGGCAAATTTTTAGACCTCTACTTTTTTTTTTTTTTTTTTAACGTTTATTTATTTTTTTGGGAAAGAGAGAGACAGAGCATGAACGGGGGAGGGGCAGAGAGAGAGGGAGACACAGAATCGGAAACAGGCTCCAGGCTCTGAGCCGTCAGCCCAGAGCCCGACGCGGGGCTCGAACTCACGGAGCGCGAGACCGTGACCTGGCTGAAGTCGGACGCTTAACCGACTGCGCCACCCAGGCGCCCCTAGACCTCTACTTTTTAGAACAAGCAAAATTCCTTATAAGGACTATCTTAGCTGTTTTCACTCTGGGACTTTGTACTAGTTGTTTAACCTATTTGGACTGAAATGTCTTCCTCAATTTCTATCAGAGACATAAGTTTATATGGCTGCATTAGATACGGTCAAAATTAATTCTTTTCTTAGGTAGTGTAAAAATAGGAATATTTTTATAAAAATGATATGAACTTCGTTATATTTAAAAATCAGACTATGGGGCACCTGGGGGGCTCAGTCAGTTAAGCATCTGACTCTTGATTTTTGCTCAGATCATGATCTCACGGTTTGGGATATTGAGCCCACGATGGGCTGTGTGCTGACAGTGAAGGGATCTTCTCGGGATTTACCCTCTCTCTCTCTCTCTCTCTCTCTCTCTCTCTCTGTCCCTCCCCTGCTCCCTCTCTCAAAATAAATAAATAAAAATAAACATGAAAAAAATCAGGCTATATGGAAAAATATAAAGATGAAAGGTAACAAATCATTAAGCAGTCTCGCCACCAGAGATTTCTAACTTTTATTAATATTAGAACATGTGTATAAACAGAAGGAGTGACAGATGGATAAAAATGGTTTGGGAAAAACTGGATTGTAGCATATTCACTTTTTATTAACCAAACGATTACAGTTGCTTGAGTGTAACTGAAAAAAATCAGTGAAATAGAATGAGAGGATTGCTGGATTTCAGAAAAATGTCTCTGCCACTGTTGATGGGATTCTGATCGCTCTCTGAAGTACCCCACAATAATTGTCTAAGGCAGTGACCTTACAAATGTTTGTTAAATGAGCGTATGAATATATTTCTGTATTTGTTTTCGAGAATTGATTTTTCTCAAACAGATAATAATTCGGCCTTGCGTGACTTTGAACTCAAGGTCGATTTTGTGTTTGTTCATGGATTATTAATTCTTTTGTAAACATTTATTGAGACCCTATTTCTCAGACACCACGCTGAGGACTAGAATGCATGTTAACCTGTCACCTGTATCCCCCTGTGACTTACTGTGGATATCCAAACTCCTGCTAGACCTGCCTTTACCCCTCTTCAGCCTCATCTGTGACTGCCCAGCACCTCACTCTGGGACTCCAGCCACCCTGGCTTCCGGTCTTCTCCTTAAATGCTTCTTCCTTAAGTCTTTCAAGTAGGTTACTCTTTTCTTGGGATGCTAGTCCCTATCTTCTTGATAGTCAACTATTTGTATCAACGTGACCGGTGTCTGTTTGGTTAAACATTATTCTGGGTGTGTCTGTGAGGATGTTTCTTGATGAAATTAGCACTTGAATCAGTAGACAGAGTAAAGCAGACTGCCCTCCCCAGTGTGGGTGTGTGTCATCCAGTCCATTGAGAGGTTGATAGAATAAAAGCTGAATAAGGTGGAGTTCATTCTCTGACTGTCTTCTTGCTGGGACATTGATCTTTTACTGCCTTTGGACTTGAACTTACACCTTTGGCTCTCTCAGGTCCTCAGGTTGTCAACTGCAGATCGTGGGATGTCTCAGGGTCTGTAACTGCATAATAAATTTCTTTGTCTCTGTCAATAGATCTATAGATAGATACATAAATTTAGATATAGAGATATAGATTACATACATATTTTCTAATTGGTTCTTTTTCTCTGGAAACACAAATGGAAATACCCAGCTTCTCTTAATTCATCCTTTAAAATTCTTCTTCTTCTTTTTTTTTTTTTTTGAATGTTTATTTATTTTTGAAGGAGAGAGAGACACAGAGCGTGAGCAGGGGAGGAGCAGAGAGGAAGGGAGACACAGAATCCAAAGCGGGCTCCAGGCTCCAAGCTGTCCGCACAGAGCCTGATGTGGGGCTCGAACCCACAAACCACGAGATCATGACCTGAGCCAAAGCCGAAGGCTTAACCTTTGACTGAGCCACCCAGGCACCCCTCTCAATTGCTCTCTTAACTCAAACATCTTTTCCTAAGGGAAGTCTTCTAGAACAAACCAGATCCCTTTGTTGTATACTTTGTACTTTTTGTGTGTAGGATTTTCACAATGTATAATTGCACACTTGTTTATGTGGTCATTCCACTGTATTTTTTCCAAACTACATGCCACGTGGGCAGAATGCCTGGGTCCTCACATTGAGTCCCCATTGCCCAGCAAGACTTGGCCAGATAGTAGCTACTTAATAAGCATTTTCTTTTCCAAATAGCACATGACAGTTAAATACAACATGGTCCTTATCTTCAAAGAACTTATACTCTACTGAGGCTAAGGGAATTAATTATCGTAGCAGGTGTGACAAGTGCTACACGAGATGTATATTTGTGGATATTTGTAGGTTGAGTATTTGGATATTCGAAGGATGGGTAGGGAGGTGCTGGAGAATGGAGTGGAGGGTGGAGGGGAAGGTAGAGGTGGTGGTGGTGGGAGAGATGGGACCAGATCGTGCAGAGCAAAAGCACTTTGTCCAAAGTCACTGTGCGAAATGTTCAAAAGCGTTAAAACAGAGTGACCTGGTCTGCAGGTCATGGCTGAAGCCAGAGTCAGGGAGTGGAGAGGAATGAAATTGAAGAGAATCGTGGGGCAGGATATGACAGACTTTAAATGCTCCTGAAAACATATGCTGCATAATAAAGATGTGTTCAAAATTGAAAAGGATCCTTGCATTTAGGGGAAAAAAATAATATGCCTAGCGTAAACAGTTTATTTATCGGTTACAAAAGGTCACTTCATTTTTCTCACTAAAAATGAAACCTAATTTCTTATAATGTCAGGTTTTATTTTGGTATTTATATGAAGCCATGGAAGTACAGCTTATTGTAGGAAATGAAACTTTAATTAAACCTGTGGATGAAGGATTCAAAATTAAACATAAGGAACTAACCAGAGAGGTAAACTGGATGTCTACATAAAAGATAAAAGATCCCTAAGTTTTTCACGTAGGACTTTTAAGAAATGAGTTTCCTTTTTGTGTCAAATGGATTCTTGCTGCTGATAATTAGAGGATTCTAGTATTCTTGGGAAAGTGGAACAGTGGGTTAGAGACTCATAGGAGGAAATCCTTTGTATGGAAGGGCATCACCTAAGAAAGTGATGGCATGTAGTGTGGGCTTGCTGTTTATTATTTCTAACCGGTGGACCATTAAGCTATACTTTGCTCTTCTTCTGCTGATGGAGAGAGGAAGTTTCTTGAAGGCACTAAATTAGTGCTCCTCCATTAGTGTTTCTGACACTAATATTCTCTTAGGAAATATAGATTCTTAGCCTATCTCTGCCGATACGTAGGATTACTAGACCCAGCAACATGATGAATAGATTCCTGAGTGCCACATTCAGACTTTTGGTGCAGGAAGTCTAGAATGGAACTCAGAAATCAATTTTTTAAAACCTCCTGACTTGATGTCAGGGATTGATGTCTTAATACAAAGTCTCAGTCCCATACAGGACAGCACTCTGTGCAATGCTGGGAACCTTGAAATGGAGGTATGAGAAATTCCATCCACCTGCCTGGGGAAGGAGCAAGAAAGTAGGGGCCTCTGTTTGGGATGGTAAAAGAGAAAAGAATCTTCTGTGAGAACATGGACAATGCCCAGAGCATTAGGACTCCCATGGAAAATGATGTCACTTGAAGATAAGCTCCCCATCTAGAAAATTAAAAGCTTATATGGGAAAACACCATGAAGGAGAATTATGACTCTGGAGAATTTACACCATAAGGACTAGAGATAGTAATACAATAAGATACCCCAAAAGATAAAAGAGCTAGAAAACATAAGGCAAGAACAGAACCATATGATAAATGAATAGACAAATTTGAAAAGGGACCAAATAGAAATGATAAGAAATAAAATATAGCCATTACAGGGGGAAAAATCCCTCACATGAGGGGTCTAAGTATAGGTTAGACACACCTACAAGAGACTGACTTCCCCGGGAGAAAGATCTGAGGAAATCATCCAAGATGTAGTGCAGAGAGAAAAGGAAACTATGAAAGAGAAATGACAAGGTAGACAGCAGAGATTGAAGGAGCATGTGGAGTCTCCAGAAGGAAAAGAAAACACACAGACACCAACATAGGGAAATGGTGGAACGTGCCTATCCAACAGAAATCCTAGAAACTGCCAAGATAATGTATAGATTATCTACAAGGAGTGACCATACACTGCGATGATGGGGTTCTCAGCAGAAATCAGATGCCAGGAGACCACAGAACGATGATTTCCTCACGCTGAACATGAAACTCAACCTAGAATTTTATACCCAAACTATTCAGGAGAGATGATGGGAAAAAAGACACCTCTAAACATACAAAGACTTGAGAGAGTTTGTTCCTTGCAGACCCCGTGGAAAGGGATGGATGTTTCCTTCTTGCTGAAGCACAATACAGATGGAAAGAGAAGGGTGCAAGAGACACTTGATGGGGAAATGGATAAGAATGTTGGTAATTCTAAATGTAGGTTGGCTTAGAAAAGACCAGTTGATGGTGGTTTTAAAACAAGGTGAATCCAAGAGCAGGCAGTGGTAACAATTACAGAGGTAAAGAGGGTGGGGAGTTAGAAATTAAAATATTCCAACTTTGTATTAATGTCAGCAGGATTCAGCTACTTGTTTAAATGTTTATTGAAAATATAACAGTGACTATGAAGAGAATAAAAATGGAAAGCATGACTTCTAAACCAGTCTATAAAAAGAGACAGAACTCAATACAAGGCCACAAACAAACAAACAAACAAACAAAAAAAGGAGCAAAGAAAAATCAGGGTAAATAAACACAAAATATGATTGTAGAAATAAGTTATAGGAGCATCCACAACAAACACAAATTAAAGTTCTTGATTCAAAGACAGCCTCAAAAAACACGAAGTTAAAAAATACAGCTTAAAAGAGATACATCAAAAACATAATGACTACTTCAAAGAAAATAAATGAAATGCATCTTCATGTATCATGGATAAATTTAGAATAAAATGTTCAGTGAAAAATCCCAGTTATAGAATATGTACAGTGCTATATGAATATTTTAAAACCTAAAATAATACAATATGTTGTTTATGGACACACACATTTACACTAAAAATGTAAAGATACGTATGGGAAAGGAACATACCATCTTCAACATAATAATTGTCTTGGGAGAGAAACAGAAACCATGCAGGGATACAAAACATACTTGAAATGCATCTGTGATGACTTTTCATGTAAAATCAAAAAACCCAGAGAAAACCTGGGAAAAATGAAAAATGCAAAAATGATTTGTGCTGGGTACTTGGCTGATTGACTATATGCCATTTCTATATGTTCGAAACGTGCGGGGATATTTCAGAGCTTTAGAGTGATGCTTTTGTGCTACCTAGTACACAAGTACTACCTAGAGTGAGTAGGGCAGATGATCCTGTGTCCCTTTCTAATTCAGACCTTGTTCAAGTCCCCATGTATTTGAAAAGTGCCTTGTCGGTGCTTGTGTAGACCCAAGTCTCTTTGTGTTTTCTGGAGAAGCTAGTAAGGATTGGGTCACAGAATTGCTGAAGACTTAAAGGGAGCAATTTAATCGTGGGCTGTCACGTTGAATTGGTGGCTTCTGCTTGGGCCATCTGTTCCAGTCATAGTGCATTGAATCCCATCCTGTGTGCTTGGCAGGGTCTCCTTCCCATCATTATCCTTCAAAGAGCTCTGGATTGGAATTTTTAAAAATTTCGAATTGGATGTGAGGGAGAAATCGTTGGTGGGTGAAAGACGGTGGATGACATGTTTTCACCCCTGGCATTTTTCAGGGGGAGAGGGTGTGTGTGTGAAAGTATAATTAGATGATACTTCAGAGTTTTGTCCCATAGAGCTCTGTGGGCATTTTTCCCCTCCGAGCAGAATTATCTCCATTTCCTGCCAATGTGTTCTTTTTCAGTTACTCTTAATATCCCATCCAGAATTAGAAATGGAGAAAATAATTGGGTCAGCTCATTTTCGCTTTGCCAATGCAGGTGTTTTCCAACAACATGTTTTTCATGATGATGCCCAGTTCTTAATAACAAGCCTGTGCACTGTGCAATTATTGTGATAGAGAGAAGATGATAAAACAGCGCCTCTTTTGTGCAGTGAGGGTGATTTCATCACAGCTGTTGTACGTAGCATCTTCGGGGAACTGATGGATTCCCACATCTGCACTGAAGACCCTTGATAAGCCCCCCTGCAGATCAGGAGTGCCAAGGATCTGGAGGCTTTAGGGGATAAGCAGAGCTTCAGGTTGCCTTAGTTTTGAAGGCTTATTTTGAGGTTTCTACAGACATGGCATAGCCATGGGAAGTAGTGTAACCGCAACCTTAGATATTTCAAGGCAGCCTTGATTTAGCAGAGTCTCTACTGTGGTGCTCATAGTATTCAAGAGATGATGGTCATTGTAAGTATAATTCTTTCCAAAATGGGACCCAGCCCCCTTCAGTGGTAGGTTATGTGCCTCTTATCATCTGTATTTATTGTGACATCTATCATCTTGTGTCGCAATGACCTGTCTGCCTCTCCCACTAAATTGAGAACAGAGATTGTGTCTTGTTTGCCCTCATTTTCCGAGGACTCCAGCACTGTATTTGAAATGTATATGTGATGATTTTTCATGTAAAATTTAAAAATCCAGAGAAAACCTGGAAAAAAAAATGACAAAATGCAAAAATGATCTGTGCTGGGTACTTGGCTAATTTAATATGTGGCATTTCTGCATGTTTGAAATGTTCGGGGATATTTCAAAGCTTTAGAGAGATTCTTTTGTGCTACGAGGTTTGGGAACGAGTAGGGCAGATGATCCTGTGTCCCTTTCTAGTTCAGATCTTTCAGGGGGCTCCAAGGGGGCAAAAGGGGGCTGGTTCCATTTCGGAAAGAATTATACTTACAATGATCATCCTACATAATTGGTATTAGGTAGATGTTTTTGAAAGGATGAATTCAGTCTTAATATTAGGTCTTCATGAAACAGGTGGTTATGATGCCCTAATAGGGGGTACCACAGTTATGTGGCATAATTAGTGCTGGCAAATAACTTCAGAAAAGATAAAAATTTTACTAATCACAGTAAGAATTTGTGTGTGTTCGAGCTGATAAGATACGGTATGGCCATGTAGAGTACAGATGAGAAGACATGTTCCCTGTCCCACAGGAAAGGTAAGACAGAAATAAAGCAAAAAACAAGAGTAATGAAGTGATGCTTATTGGGAATGTTGATAAGAACACTTCAACAAGCTAGGACGTGACAGTAGTTTTTGGCTAGGTCAGAATAAATTGGTATTATCTGTTTAGGTATTATAATTTGGAGTTTTAGGGAGACAATAAGTGGCATCCCTTTCCCCCCATTTATATAAAAAAATCTCATTGTGAATAAGAACAATCTTTTATATGACCACAACACAATGTATCCACAAATTTAAAATGCATACAATTTAGCATCCATGTTTCTAGTCACCCAGTAATGCCCTTTATAGGTGACTTTTTTTTTTCATATATTGCATTTGTTTATTATATCTCTATAGTTTCTTTTTAATCGAGAAGAGTTTTCCTATTGTTTGACATGGATACTTGGAAGGTCCTGACCTGGGTGTCTTGTAGAATGTTCCATAATCTGGATTTGCCTATATGTTTCCTTATGATCAAATAGAATAAAACATTTTTCCTGAGAATACCATAGAGGTGATGTTGTGTTCTTCCTGTTGCATCACATCAAGGGGCACAAGGCTAACAGTTTGTCCCACTGGTAGTAAGGGCAGATTCCATCACTTAGTTCTAGTGTGCATCTCCAGATTATGGCATTGTAACAATTCCTTGTTTAATCCATAATCTATGGGGTGGTGCTTTGAGACTGTGTGAATATCCTATCCTCAATAAGCTTTCACCCCATGAATTTCACTCAAGGATTTTAACATCCATAGATGATCCTAGCCTAAATCAATAATTACATCAGTGGTGAAAAAATAGTAATTTTCTAATTCTATCCTTTTACATTTCTTAGCTGACATTTTTCTATAAAAATCTCCCTCACTTATTTTTAAGTAGTAGTTTGGATTAATAGGTTTATTTTTCTATTTTTTAAAAAACTTTTTAAATTTAATTTGTTTTTGTTTTTGTTTTTTGCTTTTTGAGAGAGAGACAGAGCGTGAGCAGGGCAGGGGCAGAGAGAGAGAGAGAGGGAGATACAGAATCCAAAGCTGGCTCCAGGCTCTGAGCCGTCAGCACAGAGCCCGACGCGGGGCTCGAACTCATGGATGTGAGATCATGACCTGAGCCAAAGCCAGACGCTCAACCGACTGAGCCACCCAGGTGCCCCTGGGTTTATTATTAAATTAACATATAATTTCCTTTTTTGCTCAATTTGTTCCAAGTTTGACCAATGGAGTCCTTAGAGCTGACTCCAGTGTTCTTTTGATATGTCTCTTCATTCGAGCATTTCCTTATTGTTTTTGCCTAACAAGATGGTCCAGGCTCATCTTCTACTTTCCCTGTCTCAGATATGGGATCAGCCATTTCTCCAAGGAGTTCTGATTCCTTTTATTAGAGAATAATATGTAGAAGAAGAACTGGACATTAGGTATGCTTATTGCTGTGAGGATGTCTTTGATCTAGACCTTTCAGTGGACAGAGCTAGGGAGAAAAGGATATTTTAACTCATGAGCTTATATTGATACCTCTAATTCAAATAGAATACCATAGGTTTCTTTCTCACTCTCTGTTACTCAATATTTATATCTCTCTTCTCCTTTTTGCTAACTGGCCTTCCTGCAATTCACTATATTTATGAATTTGTTCTATCTTTAAATACGCAGAAAATAGTTTTAGGATTATTATGATAATATCACTGCCTATGATAAAGCACCAAGTAAAGTTCACGATTTTGGGGCAGTTCTTTGTGTGCTTAGAACCTATCTGAAGTCTATGCAGTCAAAGAACTGTGCTACAAAAAATTACTTGAATTAATTCCTGATCTTTTCTATGTGGCATTGTTATCAACTTGATATACAGTTATATTAATGTGTGTCTGTCTTCTATTGTATAATTTGTTTTTCATTCTGTTGGTTCAATATTAATTTAATTTAATTTTTAATATTAATTTAAAAAAAGAAAAACAGCTATATAATTCAAAAGTCAAAACTATGCAAAAGGTATAGTCAAGACTCCGCGCCATCTTTATTTTTTTCTACTTCTATTCCTGTTCTCCCCTTAGATAACTTTTTATTAGATTTTGAGCAATCCTTATGTTTGTGAAAAATGAAGTAAATACATACATGTATGTATGTGTGTATCCTTCCCCTTTACTCTTCTGCAAAACCTATGCTAAATAATTCTTTTGAATCTTGTGTTTTTCATTTAATAATACATCCTGGAAGTTATTCCATATCACTTTATACAGATCTTCCTCATTTTTTATCAAATGGCTAACATTACATTATGGCCATACATATGGCCATAATGTATGGCCATACATTATGTGTATGGTACCATAAGTTTGTGCAACCAGTGTTCTGTGAATAGGCCTTTGAACTGTTTCCAATATTTTGCTATTTTAAACAACACGGCAATGAATACTGTGTGCATATGCTGTTTCTTACTTGTAGAGATGGCTTCTCAGGGTAAATTCTAGAAGTGAGATTTCTGGGTAAAAATTTCCTCACTTGAATTCTGAGTCAGTCTGAAATCGAGAAATCAGGCAGGTTTAGAGGAAAATGTCAGCTCTGGGACTCTTAGAGCAGTTGAAACACCATGGCCTTGGAGCTTCCTATTGTAAATCCCCAAGTTGGCAGACTTAACCATTTAGTCCAGCCCATTCTGGAAAACTGTGGATTGGTCTGCATGGGCAGAGTTTCTACTGCTAAACTTTCAGGTTTTCCCCAGGGGAAGACCAAAGCACTTACACATTGTAGGAATGCAGGTCCCAAGGGAAAGCAAAGAAGCAGAGACACAACACCCAAGTCTTTATCCCAACCCCAACCATCAGTGAAGCCCCTTCTCCTCCCATGGAGAGGGAAAGTGAAGGTCAGGGAGAGGCAGGGAGTATTACTCTGACTGATGTCCTTGTATGTGGAAACAAGGAGAGAGAGGAAAAATCTTCCCTCTTTCCAAATACCTTCTAGCTACTAGCATTGGAGCCCTTTTGGTGGACTCTGGTAAAGTGGGTGAATGCTAGGAACAGCTGAAGAATAGACAAAAATGAAAAAGCATAGACAAATAAAACCTAGGAAGCTTCGAGACTGGTACTCACATATTCAGTTGAATGGCCTAAGGAAACCCAGTGCCACTTCCCCTCTGTTTTGGTCCTGTGATAGAATTTAAAATGTAAAATTCCGGCGTACCTCTGCCATGACGGTGCACGTAGGGCAGGGATGGGACGTCCCCGTGGACCCTGCCATGCTGGAAGTTGTGTTCTTTGCTTACATGTCCTGTGCTACCATGACCTCATGGAGGGCTCATCGTGTTACACGTGGGTTCTACTGAAAATTTCCTGCCTAGGCGGGGGATGTGAGCCGGGCACGCATTCCTTCTTGTCTATAAAATGCTGCTGAGGCATTTAGGACACTGCTGTGGGGGAGGGGGGTGGTGGTGGTAGCATTTGGAGTTTAAATTCTCCAGAAGCTGTTTGGCAAATAGCTATGCTTTTAAATATTTTGTATAAAGGAGGGTAGTGCTTTGAGTTGTCAAGCTAGTTCGTTGAAGGATAGGACTCCAAAAGAGTTTGAAGAAAACATTTCCATGTTTTCCTTTAGATTATTAAAAATTAAACATTTGCAATAATGTTTCACTGCAAATATGAAAAATTCATACCCAGAGCCTGATAAGATTTTGGACTTTTTTGAAGTTTTATTTTGAAACAGGAATTTTTTCTTACTCATGTGGTAAACGTTGAAACCCTGGAGAAATGTGTAAAGGAGAAAGTGGGAATTCTCCACAGTCCCACATTGCAGAGATCATCTTTTTTATGGTTTGGTATATAGCCCTCCAGCTTTTTGTCTATTGTCTTGGTAGTTGTTCTTTTCTTCTATTTGGGTTGTTCAGTCATATTTCTTTTCCTTGGGTTATAGGAGTTAATAACTTTTCCTTTTCTCTCCTAATCTTGTTTGAATTGTGTTTCTTGCTATGTATACTCAAAAGTATCTTTACTAATACATATTCCCATGCCAATAATCATTGTCCACTTGTTTTATAGGGTAGATTTTCTTGATATGTAAACTCATGTTTTAAAAATCTATTTATAATTTGTATTTTGAAATTTTGACTTCAGACAATGTGGCCATATGTGGTTTTGTATACTTCCACAGTTGTTGAATATATCTCTAGAGAAAAGTGCTAGGAGAAAAGTAAAAGGGTTCAGACATTTTGGGGTTAGACTGTATCAAATTACCATGGCAAAAATCGGCACTAATTTGTATTCCCACCAACAGGGCACATAATGCCCGTGTCTTCCCAGCTAGACAGTAGTTCAGATCTTTGCAAATAGAATAGAGGGAAAACATTTTATGGTTTTTACTTGTATTTTAAAATTATTCCTGTGGAAAAACACTTTTTAACATACTTATTACACGTAGAGGAACAAACACAAGGATGATAACAGATTTCTTGTTGTAAATGATCAAACCCGAAGACCATGGAACAGTATTTAAAAATACTGAGAGGAAAACCAACAACCTAGAATTCTATATCCATTGAAAGTCTACCAGGAATTTGTTGTTGTTGCTGTTGTATAAATTGATAAGGTAATTCAATGCAATTCCAATCAAAATGTCAATAGACTTTTTTTTTTTTTCTTAAACTGACAAGTGGATCTCAAATTCATATGAAATGCAAAGTGTCTGGTATAAATAAAACAACTTTGTTGAAGAACAAAGTTGAAAGACACTCCCTGACTTCAAGACATATTTAAAAAAAATTTTTTTTAATGTTTATTTATTTTTGAGGGAGAGAGAGTGAGACAGAGTGTGAGTGGGGGAGGGTCAGAGAAAGAGACAGAATCGAAGCAGGATCCAGGCTCTGAGCTGTCAGCACAGAGCCCGACACGGGGCTCGAACCCATGGACCACGAGATCATGACCTGAGCTGAAGTCAGACACCCAACCGACTGAGCCACCCAGGCGCCCCAAGACATATTTCAAAGCCATAGCAACCAGGGCAGTGTGGTATTGGCATCAGAACAGATAAATAGTGAATGGAACAGAACAGGGTTCAGTAATAACCCGTGTGTGTACAATTTGTTTTTGATAAAGCTACAAAGGCAATCTAACAAAAGAAGGATAATTATTTTTCAACAGATGATGTCGGAACAATTAGACATTTCTACTTAAAAAGCTAACTTTGATTCCTGCCTCTCACATGTACAAAATTAACTAAAAGGATTATAAACACCAAACTATAAACCTTCCGGGAGAAAATACTTGCGCCTTTGGATCAGGCAAAGAATTTTTTTTAAAGGGCATCAAAAGCACAATCCGTAAAAGAAAAGTAAGACCTTGCCAAAGTTAAGAATGGTTCCTTTTTGATAGGCACTCTTAAGAGTGAAAATGCAAGCTAAGGAGAGAAAACATTTACAAATCAATCTGACAAAGTATTTATGTCCAGAGAATAATTTTCAAACTCATAAAACTCAGTAACTACAAAACCCAATAAAAACCGTGCAAAGATTTGGACATTTCACTGAAGAAAATATATGGATGGCCAATAAATGTATGAAAAGCTACTCGCCATTATCATCATGAAGGTAAATGTGAATTAAAATCAACAGAGACTATCACACACGTTTTGGGATGTTCAAAATTGAAAATGACTGATCATATCAATGGTTGGCAAAGACGTAGCATAACTGGAACTCTGATCCACTGCAGGCAAGAATAGGAAATGGAGAAAGGACTTTGGGAAACAGTTTGGTAGATTCTTTAAAAGTGAACCACACAGGGGCGCCTGGGTGGCTCAGTTGGTTAAGTGTCCGACTTCGGCTCAGGTCACCATCTCACGGTTCATGGGTTGGAGCCCTGCATCGGGCTCCGTGCTGACAGCTCAGAGCCCGGAGCCTGCTTCAGATTCTGTGTCTCCCCCTCTCTCTGACCCTCCCCTGCTCTCCCTGTCTCTGAAAATTAAATAAACATTTAAAAAATTTTTTTAAATACTGAATCACACATTTATGATCTAGCCACTCCTAGGCATTTACCCAGGAGAAATGCAAACAGAAGTCCATACAAATACTTGTCACAAATATTGAGAGCACCTTGAACTGTGACAGCCACATCTGGAAATGACCCATTACCCGTCAATAGGTAAGTGGACGAACAAATGGTGTGTCTATGTAATGAAGTAGGACTCAGCAACACATGTAATGCATTATTGATACATGCAACAACCTGGATGAATCTCAAAACTATTAGGCCTTGTGATAGAAACCAGACCACAGAAATAGTATGGTATGATAGGATTCCATTTATATAAAATTCTAGAAAATGTAAACTAGAGTGACAGCAACAGCAAGTTGTGGGGAGTGGGAGATAGGGTAGCATATGAGGAAGGATTATAAAGGGGTACAAGGAAACTTTTGTGATGTGTAATGGAGACATTCATTACCTTGATTGTCTTGTTGGTTTCACAAGGGTCTATATGTCAAGACTTACAATGTATTCCTTATGGGTGTGTAGTTTATTCCATGTCTATAATGCTTCAATAAAGCGTTTTTCTGTTGTTTTGTTTTAAAGCTGGCACTGAAGAAACCGTTAACCACAGGTGCATTGATCTAGAGCATGGGCTTTGGAGGCTGATACACTGGGGTAACACCCTAACTCTGAATCTTGGAAAAATTTCTTTCTAGAAATCTCCATTTCTTTATGGTAGAGGATAATGGTGAATTAGAAAATGTATTCTGCACACAGAATGGGGATAATCATGCTTCAACAGAGTTGTGATAAGGATCACTTGTACTATATATAATAGTGCAATTATATAAATTGAATGCCATTATAGAAAAGGGAACACTTGTACACTGTTGATGGGAATGTAAATTGCTTCAGCCACTATAGAACACAGTGTGGAGGTAACTCAGAGAATTAAAAATAGAACTCCCGTGTGATCTAGCAATTCTACTGGGTGTATATCCAAAGGAAATGAAAATAAGAAATCAAAATATCTGTGCTTCCATGTTTATTGCAGCGTTATTCACAATAGCCAAGGTATGGAAACAACCTAAGTGTCCACCAACAGATAAATGGATAAAGACGATGCGATATGTATGTATATGTGTATGTATATACACATATAGATATACACATATGTATATACACATATACATATACACATATGTATATACACATATACATACATACAGTGGAATATTCAAGCTGTGCTTCTGCTCAGAAACAAAGCTGCAAATGTGCCTCTAAGCTTTGCAGAAAATACAACTAGTTGCTCGTGTACCAGGAGCCATACCTTTTGGAATCTCTGCATTGCTGGATTGATCCTGAGACTTCTGTAGGATAAGTTATATAAACAAACTCTCTTGGGGATGAATGTTTGTCAGCTGAAACAGAGACCAGCTTCTAGAGCCTGGTTTACAGATCGTGGTTCCTGTGCTACACAAATCCTGCCTTGTTCCCAAAGCTACATCCTGTAAGAAGGGGTTTGAGGGTTGATGGACGTGGCTTTTAACAGATGACAGAAAGGGCGATGCCAATTAATGTAAGCCTGATCCCCAGGGGCCTCATGAAGACCGCCCATTGTTTCACATTTTAGAAATGGTAGTACGAGACCGTGCCTTGGATAGGGTACTGTTTCTGCCGGCTTTGTAGGAATGATGGTAATGTTATTTGTGAATATTTAATTTTGGGTGCACTGTGATCAAATTTTCATCCTGGTGCCAAAGAACAGTGACTGTTATAGGGGAATCACTATACATTTTTTTTTTTAAATGACTGATAGACCATTTAAAGTTGTCTGTAATGACTCCAGTATGCCTTCAATTAGAGTGTTTTTAAAGCCAATCAGCCTTAAAGCCTGTAATGTGCCCACGATCTTGTTATGCTTGTGTTTTTTCCCACAGATAGTTGAGCCAGCAGCGCATATCCTGCTCAGTCCACATCAAGATGGCGATGGTTTGAACATGTCAGTTATGTGGAAACTCCATGCGTTCTGGGGAGACTGCAGTGAGGGCTCTGTGAGACTGAAAACCCAGCTTGACTGGTTATGATCATAACCATAGCAACAAGCCCAGAGCCTGCCTTTTCCTCCGTGCTAAATCAATCCTTGTTGAGTGGCTGATTGATCTCTGAAGCCTGCTACTCTAGCAATGACTTATTTTTAAAAATCTATCTATGCATCCTCTACCTGTCCATTCATTTACTATATCTCTTCCTCTGTTAAAGGTGCTTTTCATGTATTCATGCATGTAATTCTCACATACCCTATGCAGTTGGTACTAAGATTATCCAGATTTTACTGATAAGAAAACAGACACAGAGAGGTTAAGCAATTTGCCGAAGGTCACACAGGTCGTGGCTTGTGGAGCTTGCATAAAAAACCTTGTGGTATTTTCCACACCTTGGCCTCATTCATTGATTCATTCTTTCATTTTAACAAAGACCATCTTTCCCCAAGGTCACGTCCTTGGGATGTAGGAATAAGTGGAGTAGGATAGATTTTCTCTTTTTGACACTTATCCTAACCTGTGATTCTAATCTAAGCTGAAGGCAGAAAGGTGAAGTCCCAAAGCAATTCAACTCTGTATGTGTATATGTATATGGCTGCATGAGTACACAATGTATGCCCTATTTGGGGGGCCTGGGGAACCTGATGCAGAGAGGTGTAGAGACCCAGTTAGAGTAACCTGAGCATCCCAGTGAGAACTTGGCCGTGACTCTTTTTGGAAACATGAGAATAAGACTTTTCTGACATTAAAAAATTTTGTTCATATGTCTTGGGTGATGATATTCCCTTTGAAGAAGCTTAACAATATGACATAGCTGAAAATTCTCTTGAACCTAAGAAAAGTAACATAGAATAACAGATGTTGACGGTGGAACATTAAAGTATATTCTAGTGACTACATATATATATATATATATATAATCAATTAGCTTTTGCTTTTCTGTAGCATTAACCACGGTGATGTTTGGATTGTAAGGGAAAAATAATTAGGCTAAAAAAAGGCACGGTGATTGTAATCCATATTCCACTTTCTGAAACTTCTGTGGGTAAACTTCCCTTAACAGACATAGTTTGGTTTTGCTGGTGGCGTAATTTTAATAATGAATAATTCAAAGAAGCATGCAGCAAATGTTAGCTGAAGACAGAAGAAAATATCTTTGAATTCCTCTTTCTTTTATGGGCCTTCAGAAACCACTACCTATCTATATAGAGCCTCTCTCTAAGGGAGAAATGGGTACCATTCTTAGGCTAATGGGAAATAATGGTGTGATCTGTGAAGCTCTTTTCCTGGAAGCTAAGATAGAGATAAGCCACCTGAATTTCTCCACATCCCTGCTCTAGTATCTGGAATATTAGCAAGCAAGGGATGTCCAAATGGCAGTCTTTTTACAGGGGTCGTCAGCAATCCACCTAAGGCAGGGCTGGTCTCTGGTGTGCAGGTCTGGGAGGAAAACCAAAGGGAACACCGACAAGGCATCATTTCATCCAGCAGACCATGCAAGTGAGAATTCCAGCTTGCTCTGCTGTTTTCCAGTTTCTCCACGCCCAGAATGAAAATCTTGTGCTTTCTGGATTCTGAGACAGGCAGCGATGCTTGCCGGAGGGGAGCTGATGGGATTTCATGCTGTCAGTCAGGGAGCCTGGCTGCTGCCATTTTAGCTGACTCCCTCCAGCTGGTGCAGAACCTTCTATAAGTGATGTCTTTGCACTTGGTTGAGCACATATATAGAAACAGACATCTATACAGAGGCAAATGTGTGTCAGTGAATCAAATGGATGAATGTCTTTCTGTCCAGGTATACCCGTTGTTTCTACCTTTGCTACCAAGCCCCATTTCTTTCTTCTGGATATTTTAGGAGCCTTTTAATTTAAGGAATTGGCACTGAGAGGAAATGGCAGGGGTGATGGAAGCTTGAGGGGTTGGGAGCAGGAAAGAAAGGTTTGCTTGTCCCCTGAGCAGTTGTGCTCAAATGGGCTGGATGCTCCCTTTGCTGCAGTGAGCATTTGAAAACATGGGGGGTGTTTCTGATTGTCACATGACTGAGGGGGCCCTACCAGAACCTTCTGGGCAGGAGCCGTGAATGCAATATGTCTTTTAATGTGGAGATAATTGTATGCAACAAGGACATGCTGTATTAGTTTCTTATGGTTGCTATAACAAATTGCCCCAAACTTACTGACTTAAAATAACATAAATTTACTATGATTCCAAGTTTAGCATGGGTCTTGTTGGGCTAAGGTCAAGGTTATCAGCAGAGCTGGCTTCTTTCTGGAGGCTCTAGGGAAGAATCCATTCCATTATCTTTTTAAGCTTCTAGAAGCTGCTGGCATTTATTCTTGGCTCTTGGCCCCTTTCCACCATCTTCAAAGCTGGCAGTATAGCATCTTCAAATCTCTCTCTTCTGCCTCCCTCTTTCCCTTATAAAGACCCTGTGATTATACTGGGCCCACTCTGATATTCTAGCATAATCTTTCTATTTCAAGATTTTCTTTTCATTTTATTTAAAATTTTTTTTAAATTTTGGGGCACCTAGCATCTTCAAATCTCTCTCTTCTGCCTCCCCCTTTCCCTTATAAAGACCCTGTGATTATACCGGGCACACTCTGATATTCTAGCATAATCTTTCTATTTCAAGATTTTCTTTTTATTTAATTTTAAAAATTTAAAAAACATTTTGGGGCACCAGGGTGGCTTAGTTGCTTGAGCGTCTGACTTTGGCTCAGGTCCTGGTCTCACAGTTCTTGAGTTTGAACCCCTCATCAGGCTCTGTGCTGACAGCTCAGAGCCTGGAGCCTGTTTTGGATTCTGCGTCTCCGTCTCTCTTTGTTCCTCCCCCACTTGTGCTCTGTCTGTCTGTCTGTCTGTCTCTCTCTCTCAAAAATAAATAGACATTAAAATTTTTTTTAATAAAAAATATTTTTTAAAATATTTATTTATTTTTAAGTTAATTTATTTATTTTTGAGAGAGAGAGAGTATGCCAGGAAGGGACAGAAAGAGAGGGAGAGAGAATCACAAGTAGGCTCCATACCACCAGCGTGGAGCCTGATGTGGGGCTTGAACTCACAAACCTTGAGATCATGACCTGAGCCAAAGTCAGATGCTTAACCGACTGAGCCACCCAGTTGGCCCTCTATTTCAAGATTTTTAAAAAATGTTTATTTATTGATTTTGAGAGAGAGAGCAAGTGAGAGTAGGGGGAGGGGCAGAGAGAGGGAGAGAAAGAATCCCAAATAGGCTCTGCACTAACAGTGATGCAGGGCTTGAACCCATGAACTGGGAGATCATGACCTGAGCTGAAATCAAGAGTCGGATGCTCAACCGACTGAGCCACCTAGGTGCCCCTCAAGATTTTCAACTTAATCACATCTAAGTCCCTCTCATTATATAGGTAACATAGTCCTAAGTCCCCAAAATTAAAACATAGAAATCTTTGGCAGAGGATATTATTCTGCCTGCTACACATGCCCGCTCCAAGTGCCAAAAGTGAGTTAGGACTTGATTGGCGAAGAGTTAGCTTATGTGCTTTTCTCTCTGGTGATGGCAGGAGTCTTGTGTCTTTCTGGTTAGATAGGCCTGATGATTTGACAGGGGCTTTTGGCCACTGCATGTGTAATGAGTGGGGTGTTCCAAGCCAAACAATCTTTCCAGCCTCCTAGGAGGAGTGTTGGGAAGTATCAATCATCAATACCCCTTTACCCAATCTTTCTCTCTGAACGATCAGTATGAGGTCCCAGATGTTTTTCAAGTCTCAACACATCTTTGACTGGAGGATCCATGGTATGGCCAACTGAAGTATTCTTTCTTCCCAGGAACAATCCCTATACCCTTCCTTCATTGCCTAGCCCAGCCCAGCTGACCAGTTTCCTTACTGGCTTCATTTCCATCCCTGCTCACCCATTTCCCCCACATCTACTTGAATTTATCTAAACCGTTGGTGGGTTTGTGGGTTTTGTGTTCTTCTTTACACTCTGTGTAATGTCCAGTCTTTTTTCCAATAAGTACTTTAATGATTAGAAACTCCTCTAACAAACTCCCCAGATCATAACCATCAAGGGCATCCTCTCTGGCTTCTAGGACTTAACTTTCCTTTCCAGCATGAGCTATGCTTTTTCTCAGTGCCCTGCTGGATCTCATGATCCACCTCTACCCTAACACCCACTCATTCATTCCTTTGCAACAATTATTTGAGTTCCAGCTATGAGGAGGACCCTGTGTTGTCGTACTGCAGAACATCTACTGTTTACATTTCTGTCTCCCCTCAGAGGCTGAGTTCTACGTGAAGTATAAATTTATGCAGACTGAATCTCTAAAAGCAATGCTGATACACAGATATCAAGTTTACTACAGTGCAAGAGGAGATGCATTTTCTAGGAGGAAGACAAAGTTTGACAGCTGCTCCGAGTTGGCATGCTGTTTTGCTGTATAATAGTTTGACTATATAATTGCCTCATGGATGGGTATGACCTTGAGATACCCATCTCGATTTTGGTTTCTTGGCCTAGCTATTTTCATATCATTTTCTGAGTTTAGCATGGCCAGAATGACATTGAGGCCCTGGTCAAAGGCCAGCTGATGAGACCTTGGTGTAGCTCTGGTGGTGGAAGTCAAGCTTACAAATTCAGTCAAGGGTCTGCCCAGGCTTGATTCCATCCTTTCCCTCTGCTGGAACAGCGCTTCTTCTGGAAAGGACAATGTGTGGAAAGGTGAGCTCCAATAACTCACCTAAGGGAGCAGAAGCCCTCTTGGCCACCTGGACCATTTGGAAGTTAGACCTGTCTCTAGAGCCCAACTCAGAGGGACTGGCTAAGGTCTTAAGACTCCCAGTCTGTGACTACTGTTGTCTCCCTGGCTTGTCCTTTCTTTATCCTACATGCTTCACCCTCCCCAGCTCTACTGTTTAGGTTCTTGATCTGTCTGTGGCTCCTGTCAATCAGCATACTACTTGTCTTCTAGTCCCTTTCCTATGTCCCTCTCTTTTCTCAGCTCTCTTCCTCTTCTTCAAACATTTAATGAAAACTACTCCTGTGTCAGGCAGGCAATTTGATAGGTAGAGAGTGGCATAGTAAATAACTGCTTGATTCATCTGTTTACCACATATGGGTATCGAGGAGTTGCCGTGGGCCAGACATTGGGACTGGCATGCCCAGAATATGGGAGATGAGGGAGGATGACAAATTTGAGGAATTAAAACAGGTCCAGCCTGGCTAAGCACAGAGTAGGAAGAGGAGGGCAGTCTGAGAAATGATGCCGGAGGGGTAGGCTGCAGCCAGGACATGGAGGCTCTTGAGAGCCATTTTGGACATTGGCTTAAGAGCAGTGGGAAACCATGACAGCATTTAAGCTGAGGAGTGATATGGCCAGATTTGCATTTTGGAAAGCTTGCTTTGCCTGGAGCGTGGGTGGCCAATTGTGGAGGGGCAGGAGTAGAGTCTGGGAGAACATTGGAGTGGCTGCCCAGGGGTGGACTCAAGTGAGGTGCGGCAGAGGGAATAAAAAGGAATGCAAAGATTCATGATGTGGAAATAGTCAGGAGTGGAGCCCACTACCCTTGGGGACTGATCAAAAGTGCGGCCCACGGGAGTGGATGACAGTGCCTCCCTTGGAGGAACTTATAGTCGAACATAAGTGACTCCTAGGCTCTGGAGTAGAATAAACAGATGCCAGGAGGGCTGGTACGAACCTCTGGGGAGGGGTATGTGGCTTAAAAAAAATGCTTTCAAATACCTATTTCAAACACAAACTGTAGAAAACGAAGTTCTACAAAACCTTGGTGAGATCCATGGAGAAGCAGGAGGGAGTCATGGGTTATAAAAGGTGTCAAAATCCTGGCATAGTATAGGAGGTAGGACATTACAAACAGATTACAAAATGGTGGGATCCATGTGTGGTCAGGACAAGGGGAAATGCTATTTTGAAAACCTCTAAAGTTTCTTTATTCCATGGTGGAAACAAAGTAATGTTGGGGGAAGACAGGCCTTTGTTTTGAAAGAGCCCTTTGGTGAGCCCCTTCTACGGGGTGCTACTGGGGGCATCTTAGCTACTAGTATTGTACTTGGGATTCTTGTAGCCTTGAAAGAAAGATATTCAAAGTTTTCACATTCCTTATGCAGCCAGAGATGGAGGCTTGATGTCTCTGAGGGCCCAGGGATCCCCACTTTGGGGGAAATTACTATTTGATGCTTCTGGCTGTGGAAAAGATGAAAGTATGAGCCAAGCCTGGAATGGGCAGTGAGGCATCCTCTGCATAAGGACGGTGGCTCTGTGGAGGGTACAGGTGACTGCAGAGGTTTTATCACGTGACCAAGGGACATGAACTTGGAGGTTTGGTGTGGGGTGAACCAGCAACCTGGCAGCTGGCTTGGGGCCAATGAGCAAGCCCCATGAAATAGTTGGTCCATGGGGCTGTGACATAATCCACCTCTGAGCCCCACCCCGCTGCCCCCCCATTGAATTCTATTATGTATTTCTTTATCTTTGGCAACAGGTCTGTGTTTGTGGTTTCTTTCCTTTTCTTTTTTAATTTTTTAAAAATCTTTATTTATTTTTGAGAGAGAGAGAGAGAGAGAGAGAGAGACAGAGTGCAAGTGGGGAAGGAACAGAGAGAGAGAGGGAGACACAGAATCTGAAGCAGGCTCCAGGCTTTGAGCTGTCAGCATAGAGCCCGATGTGGAGCTTGAACCCACAACTGCAAGATCATGACCTGAGCCGAAGTTGGATGCCCAACCAAGCCACCCAGGCACCCCATTTGTTTGTGGTTTCTGAGGCTGTGTTCACGGGGAAGATGGCAGAGAGTTGGGGTAAGATGGCAGGAAACAGGTAGAAGGTAGCCAGGTATGCCAGGTGAGAAGCTGAGGGTGAGTGGAGCTATGGGCCCTGTGTACACTTCTGGAATGTTCTTGGGAACACTGATAGGGGGACTGTTGTGGTGGCGTGGGAGGGAGCTGAGGTTATTATTACTTGGTTATTAAAGGAAAAGTAGCCTCCGGGGGCTGTAAAACTCAGCTCTCATGTGTTGTCACAGGGGACTCTCAGGTGACAAGAGGAAGGAGTCGCCAACTCCACCTTAGGAGCCAGTGCAGGAGAAGCGACATTTTGGTTCCCAGAATTATTTGTGAGTTTTCTGGCTGGAGCCACCTGTTTGTATTTTACTGGAATACTGAGCCTCAGGACCGACTCAGTTTCCCAGCCTTTGAAGATTGTCAGCCAAAGGAGCCAGAATCAAGTTTGGAAGCCATAAGAAGCGATAATAAAATATGGCGACCTTATAGCCAATGAGCTCTTCCGTGCCAGGTATTGTGCTGTGGGTTCTCGTAACTTTTCTCTGGGGTTGGTGCTGCTAGCCTCCCACATAGATGGCAAATGGGGGCTCGGGAGGGGTAGTTGCTAGGCAGGGACTGTCTCACTCAGGTCAGGTCAGGTGAGTTGACCGGGATTAAATGTCCAGCATCTGGAGAAGTGAACCCAGACTAGGAGGACTCTGGCTCCAAACCTGGGGCCGATTCATCCATGTGTGAGAACTGAACTCCAGCCCCAGGGCCCTCTTCTGAGACCTTTGGGATCCCCACCTTCTGTCTTCACCATTGACCAGTGGTCTGTCTGCCTCGTCTAAACCCTGGTCAAGATCAAGGCGTGGGTGGGCTTCCTGCCTGCTGTCCAGGAACCTCACTGTACTCCTCTAAGGTGATTCTGCCTCCCAGGCTCTGGAGCCACAGGGGCACGGGGCTTGGCACAGCCCAGGTAAATGTTGCTCCTGTATAGAAGGTGATCCACGGAGAGCTTTCCAGCTTCTGCATGGAAATAACAAATCACAGTCCTCCTTAAGGGTGTTATAAATTAGATCCCTCTGGTGCCTTTGTGAAATAGATCAGTTGGCAAATCATGCCGTGCAGATGCTGATCTGCACTTAGAATGCTTACCGCAGAATTAATGGATCTACTTAAGAGATCTCCATAAAATAGGGATGACCAAAGTTCCAACTGTAGAGATGGAAAGCGATCACCATGGCTCCAGTGTGTAATTTATTGAAGGCTGTAAGTTCACAAGACGCCTTGCAGAATGTATAAAGAGCTGAGGCTTCTGACCCCAAGGATTGCAGGCCTCACTAAGACTGATGTCATTGAGGATCAAAGTTCAAATATACTGGCAACCTGAGAGATCATTACCAGAAATACTTTAGGCAGAAAGGCTAAAGACAGCTGTTGGCTTTGAGGCAGTGTTTAAAGGAGATTAAGAATGATGAGCCAGGAAGAAAGGCAAAATGTTAACTTGGCATGAAAAGGAAACGTCTGTAGGTCTTGAATGCCTCAGAGACAAGGAGCTATATTAAATGTCAAATTAAAAGCTAAGTAATCAATGATAATAAATGCCAGCATCTTTAAAATGCAGCAGAAGGCTGCCATGAACTGGGTGAGGCATGGATCATTTCTGTTCTACTGATCAAATTACTTTGGTTATATCTTCTCTGGGGGCAAAAGCCTCCATACTTGGAAAGATGTGGTTAGACATTTAGGTGAACTTCCTGGCACTGATGAGGTTTTGGGGTGATGGTGGGGTTCCTGGGGTTGGGAGCTGATGGCCAGGAAAGAATTCTCGAAGACGTCTTTGGTGCAAAAAGGTGGTTTTTATTAAAGCATGGGGACAGGATCCGTGGGCAGGAAGAGCTGCACTGTGAGTGTAGGGGTGACATTTTATGGAGTCCAGGAGATAAAGTCAAGAGGGAATTTCCAAAGAGACTTGTACATGTTAAAGACTTGCTGGAGGCCTAGCTCCTGTGAAGCTAAGGTTGTTTTTCCTTCTAGCAAAGCATTAACATGAAGAGAATAGGAGTTCCTGGACTTTGGGCCATTGATGGAATTGCCTTTTGCTTGTAAACTGGTAGAGACACTTACTTGTTTTTTGTCCTTTCCTGTTTTGGGGTAGCTGGGAGTGAGTGTACAAGGAATATCATACATGTCCCACCTGGGGGAGGGTGCTGTTAGCCTGTACTTTGCCCTCGGCTTGGCCCACACTCCCTCATCAGCACAAAGTAAGAATTTTACACCTGGGAAGGAGAGTGCTTAACATACACACCTTTGTAGGGGAACACACAGAACTGAACTGTTGTGCTAAGTCTGATGAATTATAAAATTCCCCTCCTGCCCTTCCTCACTTCCATACCATCTCCCTTCTAGAAGTTTTGAAAAATTAGCTAGCACTCAATCATGCATCATCTGATATGACACATCTCTAAATTATGTTGGAAAAACCCAGAATATATTAGTTGTGCTCACCATTACCCCTCAATTCCAGGAAGCAGCTTTGTTTGTGCCAGCACGGGCTCAGTGGGCTAAGACCCGAAAGGCTGAGCCCTGAGTGCAGCAGGGGGGGTTACCATTGGTACAGTTTTTGCTCCTTTGTCTCTCGTATATGGTAACATACAGTCTGAATGGGCAGTCTAAGTTACAGAGTCGTGAGGAATGTCACGCATGTGCACATACTCAGTTGTCTTCCCTTGTCTTGAGGTTTTCACAACATTCCTTACGGAGGGGCTCTATCACAACCCCCCTGTTGATGCTCAGAACCCCTATTTTGGGTCAAAGAGCATCATCTTGGTTTAGAGTTTTATATTTCCATAGCATCATCACATGCATGGCTGTTTTGCTTTTGACCATTACCCCAATGCGGCTGGAGACAGACCATATAAGCAGGGACCAAGGCAAGGTAGGATTAGGCAAGCTCCCAAAATCAAGAAGATAATACCTATGAGGGTTTTGAATCCCCCGAGAGTTGAAAACCATCCTCCAAATAACTCCCCGGGGTCTCAACCTTTCCAGGTCTGGACTGGGACACGAGCAACTTTTCTCATTCAATCTGTGATCTCCTCTATGACTTTTCCTTCATCATCTGTCTGTAGGCAGCAGTTGCCCAGGTTAAACTTTCTACAAACTCCTCCCTCCCTTAGGTTACTTACTTGATTGATAGCATTGTGCATTTTGGTTTGCTGCTTGGCTAGCAAGTTAAGAGCTCTGACAGTTTCACTGGTTATAATTTCTACAACTGCTTTCAGTCTGATTATGCGGTTTAGCATGTAAATGGGAGTGTGGTAGCCCCAGGACCCATCCTTTGCCGAGGTGGCAGGACTGTAATATTGGATTCTATACTCTGGAGGCCACTCATCAACTTTCCAATTGCCAATTTGTAGGGCACATCATTTCCTTTGAGCCTCCCTTTCCCCATACACTTGGACTCCCAAATGTTCTTCTCTGGCAAGTAGGAGCAGGAAGAAAAATGGATGAATAGTTCCCAGCACACATGACCCTGACCAGCCTGAGGGAAGTACTGTGCAGACTGTCCTTCCACATATCCAGTATAGTCCACCTGGGGCCCGCCATTCGATGGCTGTGCCAACATTGTCCCAGGCCTCTTGGAGATGAGAGAAGTTAGACAAGGGGTGGGGATCTGGCTCACGGTGATCTGGGGACTCCCACCATTGGGTTTCCCAGGCAGCTGAGTTATAAAACCTTTGGCCTAGGCACGTTAAGCTTTCAACAGAGTTGGTGAACTTTCTTCTCCACTGGGCAGGCAGTTTTTCCCAATAATTGAGGTTTTGGGGAGCCAAACTCCAGCAGTAGGACTGGGGTATTCTGTTCCATCATAAGGTTCATGGGGATCTAATTCTCTAGCCTCCCATGGCCCCCATGTTGGTTCCCTCGCATACATAGCAAGAAGAGACCTTCAGAATCTGGGCTATAGTCTCTGCTAGAGCTAGAAACAAGTTCCTTGCTGTGACTGAAATGGGAGGTGGGGGGGGGGCTGCTTCTTATTTCTTCATAGAAGGAGTGGAAGACTTGATGGGACATGGTTGGATGGGCAGTAGTCTCTCTTGAAATATAGCACGATCCCTGGGTCTCTGCCTCACCCGTGGATCTGGATGCCAATTCGGGTGCCTCATTACCATTTGGAATCTCCTGGGTTAATGATGGTAAAATTAACAGGGTGACAGATCTTTGACTGACAACCTGATGTAGCAGCCCCCTTCTGAAGGAGTGCTGTTGTGCCTTCTTTTTTCCAAGGAGCCCATGAAACATGGCTCCACCTGGGGCATAAAAACTCAGGTGGGCGGGCACATAAACCATTTTCCTCACACATGTATTTGTCATTGAGTTGGTATTCCCGTCCCCAGTCTGAGCCTCCGCATGGTATATCAAGAGTCCTTGGGCCCCCTGTGACAAGTGCCTGCTTTTTTCATATGACAGATACCTCTGGGCCAATACCTATAACTGCACATATGTCAAACAGCATTGACATTGGTCATTTTGGGTTAGTAATTTGTGTCCAGCTGACCAAGAGCCCCAAGCCTTGGTTGGATAGGATGTCTAACCAATCTTCACTAGAGGAATAGTGTGGGTCAAGGCAAGTGTATTGACTCTCCCATTGGCAGATAGAATCGGTGGTCTCATTGTGTCTGCAGGTCCCCAGGACTCCTCCCTGGCATGAGAAGTGGATATGGTACAGTAAGGTCCAAGTGACTCCCTGGCCTGACCTGGTTATGCGAATACATGGGTCATATGATGAAGAATCTAGGTCTACAGAAGGGGTGCAGATCAAAAGCAACCAATGCCAATGAAGCATCCTATCCACAAAGGGAAGGTGCTAACAGAAACCTCTCATCACACTCCCAGCCGGCTGGGTGGCCTCTGCCAATCCGATAGCGAAAAGTAGAGCAAGAATCACAGTAACAGTGAGAAACAAGGGGTGACAGTGCATCACAGTAAGGAAACAGATATAGCAAATAAGGACAGTCTATTTGTTGCACCAGACCTTCAATTCCTCAAGCTTCTGCCGTGCATAGATCAGTCAGTTTCTGGAGTGACTGATGCAGGGCTGCAGTCTCCCGGAGTTGCACATTGCTTCTTCCATATGGTCAGCTTGCACGGTGTTGATGGACCAGGAATGCACTCCCGGTTTCGAGATGCTGGCTTCGCTCTGCTGTAGTGAATCCAGGGACCCATCTCAGCCACCTGTACTCCAGTGGGGGTGAACAAAATGACAATGAATGGGCCTCTTCAGAGTGGTTTTAGGGGTTGGACATTTGACTCCTTCATACAGCATCTCCTGGTTTAAAGGGGCGAGTGTCTATGGTCAGACTCACAGGTTGCTCCCTAACCCAGTGGTGTAAGGTGGTTAGGGTAGAGCCAAGGACCCACATCTATTGCCTTAGAGTTAGATTGCCTATCTCATGTAGATCCTCCCCAATGGCCTTGATAATGGGGGAGAGGGCACCCGTAAAAGATTTCATAAGGGGAGAACCCCGTCTACTTAGTGGGGCTACCCCTGATTCTTAACAAGGTGATTGGCAACACCTGGTCCCAGTGTAGGTGGGTTTCCTGACATAGTTTACTTAATCGCAGCTTCAGGGTTCCGCTCATTCATTCCACCTTCCAGGAGCTCTGGGGTCGGTGTGCTGTGTGTAACTTCCTCTTTAACTCCTTTGCCACCAGCCACACCGCCTCAGCCACGAACGCTGGCCTGTTATCTGACCGTCCCACAGTGATAGGGATCCCAAATCAAGGAAGGATTTCTTTTAGAAGAAGTCAGGCCCCTTCATGTGCGTTTTCTGTGCAAGTGGGGAAGCCTTCCATCCAGCCTGAGAAAGCGCACACAAACACCAACAGGTATTTACAGCCTTTGACCTGGGGAAGCTCAGTGAAGTCCACCATCATATTTTCAAATGGGGCTCCCCCGAAACTCTGACCCCAGGGGCGGCCTTGGGTCCCTGACGTGGGTCATCCTGGGCACACGTTTCGCGTTGCTCATGTACTGCCCGGGCTGTGCTGGAGAGTCGAGGGATGTAGAAATGTCGGCTCAATGTAGTCTCTACAGCTGTCTGGCCAATGTGGGTTTCCTGATGGAACCGCTTGACAAAAACTGGAGCCAGGGCCTCAGGAATTGCCACTCGGCAGTCTTCAAATTTCCATCCACCTGGGAGGTAGCTTCCATTTTCACTCTTAAGCCGGGTACTCTCGTGTCCTGAGTAATCAGGGTCCCATTCTGCCCAGTGGACGAGGGAGCAGCGTGGCGGCTAAAGCCACAGATCGCTGTTCCTTTGGAGGCCACAAAGGAGGCTCCCTTGCCTCTCGGCCTGCCTTATGGTTCCCCCGTGCAGACCTGGTGTCTCCCTTTGCTGTCCCAGACAATGCATGACTGCCACTCTCTTAGGGGCCCTGCTGAGAGTTACCCAGCCGCAGGGGGCACTCATTTTTCCAGTGGTCCTCCCGATGACGGAACATGGGTTCCATCCTAACTTTGGTCCTGGGCGAGATGATCCTCCCTGCTATTGCCCTTTTTGGCCCCGTCCCTGTGGGGCACTTTTCCGGGAGCATTTTGATCTCCCCACCAAGGCAGCAGCTAACGAGTCTGTCTTCTGCATCTTCCGGCGTTCTTCCTCGGTCACTGTTGACAAACACCTTAGTTGCTGTGTCCAGCAACTGACATTCATGCCGGTGAAACCCTCTAGCTTTTGCAGCTTGCGCCGGATGTTCCCCTGGGCCTGACCTACTAAAGCTGCATTGATCATCCGCTGGTTAATGGGAGCCTCTGGATCAAAAGGGGTGTAGAGACGAAATGCCTCACATAGTGTCTCATAGAACTGGCTCGGGCTCTCCTCGGTCCCTGGAGCACTTCTGATGTTTTACTCATATTTATGGCTCCTCCCTCCCCCTGCTTCCTTCATGCTGTTTAGAAGGGCTTCTTGAGACTTGCAAGCCTTCCATCTACACTCTAGTCACTTGGGTCATTTGGGGTCCTCCCCAGGGAAGTGAGCCCGGGGAATAAGCCTGGGTGTCTGGCGTCCCAGCTGGGGCATTCTCCTCTAACCATTTTAGGGCCACCTGGGTAATTCGGTGACCCTCCTCTGTGTCAAAGGGAGTCAGGTAGAGTTGGCAGTGGTCCATCCAAGTAGGTTTATGAGTTTGAATCACAGACTGCATTAGTTCAATCACAGCCTGGGGCTTCTCCGGATAGGAAGGGGTAGGTGCTTCCAATTTGGGAGGTCTGTAGTGGTAAAGGGTTGGTCCACAAAATCATGCTGGCCTCCTTGGATCTGGCCTTCCTGATTATAATAGATGGGTCCCCTAGTTTCCCTCAGTGGCATCTGTAGGGCTCTCCGGTGTTGCTATAGGGAGGGACTGTCTCCACTGGCCCGATTTCTAATCGCCTTCTGGGAGGAGTGTATGGGGTTAGGACCGGTGGTCTGAGCGAGCCGGTCACATCCAGAGAAGCGGGTGGTGCTGGAGGTGGCGAGGCCTCAGGACTAGGGACAGGCTCTGGTGGGGTTTCCTTAGCCAGAGTGGCTGGAGGCGCAGGTGACAGGGCATATGGAGGTGGGGTCCTCTCAGGTTCTGCCAACAGTATGGGTTTTTCAGTTTTTGGTCGGCATTTAGAGGAAGTGTGACATGAGCCATCATGACTTTACAGTTCTCTTCAGTACAGACTTTTGGCCAAGGTGGCCGGGATAGGACCAGGTCTTGCCAATGGTCAACGTAAGGAAATTGGTCGGGGTGGCCTGGATCCCTGACAAAGACCCTGAATACTCGGCCAACTAGCTCCTTATCAAGTGAGCCCCTGGAGGGCCAGCCCACCCTGAATGATGGCCAATCAATTTCACACCATAATCTCCTGAATATCCCTTTTTGAAATTCCTCAACATACACTCTAGGGGAGTCGGTTTACTCTGCTTTCCACCCATCTCCTCCCCATAATGGACAACTTTCATGAACAAGAGAGGGAAAAAGGGGAAAGGGGGGTGCTAATTTGGAGAGGATGCACACTCTCTTTATCTGCTCTCCTCCTGGAGATATTTCAGGCACCTCTTAGCATTGGTAGGTTCAGTATTAAGCTCTGACCCGGATCAGACTCCGAGGAAGTCTGATGCTGCCCTGAGCTGTATGAGGTCTCCATGGAACTGTGGATCGGAACTCAACACTCACTGCAGCCTATTGGTCAGGCCAGAACCTTTCTGCCTCCGTCTCATTCACACACAGTCACACAGTGACTCTAACCTGCTGCCCACTAGCCAGTGCTTTAGAGTTGCGGTTTCTTTCCTTCTGAAACTACTTGAGCAACTCTGGGAGGTGATCGGGCTCCCCTTCTGCCTCTTAGGGGCAGGTCTACCAAAACCAACCTGGGTTCTTGCCAGGCTGATGGGCAGCACTCCCTGAGCTGGTTCTTGGGCCTCACTGGGTTCTTTTGTGCATCCGGGGCCCTCATCCCAGTTTGCCAGGAGGGGCTAGTCTCCTGCAGATCAAGCAGGCCCCTGGTGCCAGGCAAGGTTACCTCTCCTGGTGCCCTGAGGATTGTACCCTGGTGACAAGGGAAGTGAAACCCCGCCTCCACCTCTTGGGCGAGCCCCCGTGTAACATAGCAGTGGGTCACACACAGAGTTGGGACACTGAGGCTTTTCTTTCCAGGAAGCAGCTTTATTCGTGAGAGCACAGACTCAGCAGGCTAAGACCCAATAGGCTGAGCCCCGAACACAGTGGGGGTTGCCTTTGGTACAATTTTTGCTCCCTTGTCTCCCACATATGGTAATATACAGTCTGAATGGGTGGTCTGTGTTACAGAGTCGTGGGGCATGTCATGCACATACACATAGCCAGGCTGTCTTTCCCTTGTCTTGAGGTTTTCACCACATTCCTTAAGGAGGGGCTCTACCACACTGACGGGGGTTCAGACACCATACAAGACAGCTGTTGCTGGGAGGCTGACTGGCTGCTGGTCAGAAGATTGTCCTCCCTCCTCTCTGTCTCTTCCTCTACTCAGTTCTTTCCCCTGTTTCCTTCTTTTTCAGATATCACAGTTTGAAGGGCAGGTTGGATGGCTTTGGGAAGTTGTTGTGGCTTCGGGACTCCCCTTAACTGGCCTTGGCCCCCATGTGCTCACTTGATTTCCAAAGAGCATTGGAGCACAATGATAGAGAACACCCTATGCGATTGTTGATTTTATGTGTCCCCTTGATTGGGGTAAGGGATGCCCAGAGAGCCGGTGAAATACTTCTGGGTGTACCTGTGAGGGGTTTCCAGAAATGTTAGCATTTGAATTGGTGAACTGAATAAACCTGACTGCTTTCACCAGTGTAGGTGGCCCATTGAACCTATGGAGGGCCCAAACAGAACAAAAAGGTGGAAGAAGGGTGGATTCACCCCGCTTGAACTGACCTCCCATTTTCCCCCTGCCCTTGGACCCTGGTACTCATGGGTTCACAGGCTTTTGGACTCTGACTGAGTGACTCCACCAGCTTTCCAGGTTTTGGCAGATCTGGCAGACTTCTCAGTCTCCATAATTGCATGAGCCAATTCCTATAATAAATCTCCTCCTACATATCCCTGTACATATCCTGTTGGTTCTATTTCTCTATCAAGCCCTGACTCATATGCCCTGCTAACACTTGATGGCTAATTGGCCTTTGGACCCGAGAGCCGGCATAGATCTCCCAGGTAGGGTAGGTTTGACCTTGTAGAGGACCTTTGTTTCTTTCCTAAACCTGAACAGCTTCAGAGGAAAGCCACCCAACACTGCCCCCAGCTCTGGGCGGTGGCCGGTAGGGGGCGGGGGGTACTCCCACAGAGAAGAAAATAGCAAGAAAGGGCCCTGTGTGGTCCCAATGCCCAGGGCTGACAATGGCCTGACATTGGGCAGAGCACACTGGCCTATAAGATTAGAAGACAGGGGAGACAGGGTGCCCGCGTGGCTCAGTTGGTTAAGTGTCTGCCTCTTGGTTTCGGCTCAGGTCATAATCTTGTGACTTCATGGGTTTGAGCCCCACATTGGGTTCTGCACTGGCAGCTGGGAACCTGCTTGGGATTATCTTTCTCTCTCTCTGCCCCTCTGCTACTCACCCTATCTGTGTCACTCTCTTAAAAAAAAAAAAATCGAGGAGACCTGCTTAACCCTGCAGCACTCACCAACAAGTGTGGCTCAGCAAAAGAGTTGGCCCTAACAAAGCCGCATCTTTGTGGCAGGCAGACAGGGATGGGCTAGATGGAGAACCTTCACCTTCTTTCTCTAGAGGTTACTGAAAATCACCCTTCTGTATTATTTCTATCTTTTTGGACATCTGCCCTGTTTTCAGGATCTCTATTACCTCCCCCAAGCAGAATGATGCCAGATTTACCCAAATCTAAAAAAAAAAATTGAATACTGTGTATTTTATTAAAAAAATTTTTTTTTAATGTGTATTTATATTTGAGACAGAGAGACAGAGCATGAACAGGGGAGGGGCAGAGAGAGAGGGAGACACAGAATCTGAAACAGGCTCCAGGCTCTGAGCTGTCAGCGCAGAGCCCGACATGGGGCTTGAACTCACGGACCGCGAGATCATGACCTGAGCCGAAGTCGGACGCTTAACTGACTGAGCCACCCAGGTGCCCCGAATACTGTGTATTTTAGATATATTACTACATATAATTAGCTATTGAAGTGAAAATGTTTCAAACAGAATAGGGACTTTATAAAATATTAAATGCTAGGATCCATTTTTCCATTTGTACATTAAAAACAATTTTATTAGCCCTGTCACATCGTTTTGAGACATTATCTGAAGGTGAGATTGCTTGGTCAAGATTGTTCTAAAGGCTCAAAACCACACAGCTTCTTTTTCTAAAAGCTGCAAATCAAATCTGTTTTATACAATCAATAATGAGGGCGCTGACCTTATTTCTTAGAATTTCCACCAATTTAGTGTTTGTGCAACTTCGGGGCAGGGGTTAATGGTTCGAAGCAAGGTGTTTTCCTCCCTGCTTCCTCCCCACTTCCCCCTCCAGCCAGGCAGGGGCTGTGTCCAACAGACCCTGAGACACAGGCCAGAGCAGGTCCTGCAAAGCCCGCAGAGGCTCCTCTGTAGAGAGGCCCTGACCCCTCAGCCCCTGCTGATAGGAATTTCCTCTGTCTGCTCTGACAAGTGGCCACAAATGGAGGGGCTTTAAACAACATGCATTTAGGAGTTCATAGGCTGTGTAGGTCAGAGGTTCCATGCAGGGCTCACTGGGCTAAGGTCAGGGGTCAGCTGGGCTGCCTTCCTTTCTGAGGCTCAAGGGGAAAGCCATTTCCTTACCTTTGCACTTCTGCAGGTTGCCTGAATTTTGCCTCCTCCAGCTTTGAAGCCAGGTAGAGGCCCGTCCCCAGGAAAACTCTCTGAGCCTCTCCCTTGCCTCTTTTCCTTCCACTTTTAAGGATTCGTGCATGTGATTAGATGGACCCCAGCTGGATAATCCAGGATAACCACCTGTCTCCAGGCCGGCTGGTCAGCAACCTTCACTGCACCTGAACCTTAAGTCCCCTTGCCATGTAGCACCCCCAGGTCCCAAGAGCAGGATGTGAGGCATCTTTGGGAGGCGTTATTTGGCCTGCCACGCTGACCCAGGCCAGTGTTTCTGTGTCCTGCGTGCTGCTCAGTCTAACTGTGCAGGCCTCCCAGATTCTTTGCTTTTCACACGTAGGTCGGTTTCTCTACCTGGAGCCTGAGGAACTACAACCTGGTGAGGCAGGGCCAACTGGAATGTCCCCTAGACGGAGGGTTGGGGGTTTGGAGCCTTTTATAGGGAAGGGGAGGGGGATCTGCAGATGGTGAGGTCCTGTTTGGTCTGGGAGGTGACCTGAGGCCATGGTCGAAGAAGTGGGGGGTCTGGGTCCGTGCAAACCACCTGGGTAATCTGCAATGCCAGGAGCCCACTGCTGAGTAACGAGGCCTTTGTTGTGTCGGCCTCGACTCAGCAATGCCAGACTCCCCATCTGTTCCCGCAGACCCACACTGTGGTGTGTGCAAATCATTGAAAAGGCACAGCAAACCCTGGGATTCTGAAGTGCAGCCCGACAGCAGGTTAACCCAGGAGAATCATTTACTTAACTCTAGATGACTAGGGGCCGGGTCTCCCCTTTCCCACTTAAGGGAACATCTATTCTTGGCTGAAATTGATGTTGGATTTCTTCCTCTTATGCCCTTGCATTCTTGAAGGTGACAAAGAGTCTTTTGGCAAACACTGACTCCCTCTGAAATCCTGCTGACTGTGGCCTCATTTCCTCCCCCTTGCATGTTGACGAGACTCCCCACAGCAGAGATTGATCCAGCTTGTTTACAGTGGGGTGAAGCAATTGATTTTAATTAAATCCTCTTTTTAGAAATCAGCAGAATGTGTCCATTTTGGGCCCCTCCCCTTTTCTCAGAACATTAATCAACTTGTTAAATAATTTCTTCTAATTTATGGGCCCCAATTAGCCTCTCTCTGGAGACCCGGAGAATTAAGTGAGACGTACCATTCATTTCCAATAACCTTGAGTCATTAATTTTGAATCCTCAGAGCCAGAGTTCAGGGTAACTGTTCAATAAGACTGTAGTCCATTTTCCAGTTTTTTCCAGTTTTTTTAATTTTTCATTTCATGTGTCAATAATTGGTTTGGGGTTAGGGGGTAAAAGTGTTTTAGGCTAGAATCCCTTTGTTGAAAGGGGTCCTCCTGCTGGCTCATCTTGTCTCTCCACTGCTAGAATTCTCTCTCTGATGGTTTCTCTGTCAGGGAGCCTCAAACTTGATTGTGCATGAGAACCACATGGGGAGCTTGTTAAAACAGGTCCCTGATTCAGCTTTAGTTGCTGGAGGTAAGGCTTGAGACTTTGCATTTCTGCATTATTATTTCTTACAATAAGAACAGTACATATTTGGGACGCCTGGGTGGCTCAGTCAGTTAAGCTCAGGTCATGATCACAGTCTTGATATTGAGCCCTGTGTTGGGCTCTGTGCTGAGCATTCAGCCTGCTTGGGATTCTCTCTCTCCCTCTCTCTCTGCCCCCTCTCCCAAATAAATAAAAACATTTTTAAAAATTGTATGTATTTAGGATGTACGATGTGATTTGAGACACATAGTGGAGTGATTACTACAACCAAGCCAATTAACATGTCTATCTCACAGGTAACCACGTTTTCTTTTTTTTTGTTATGGAAAGTATCTTAAATCCACTTAGCAAATTTTCAGTATTCAACACAGTGTTATTAACTATAGGCCTCATGCCTGGATGTTAGATCTCTAGACTTATTCATCCTACGTAACTGCAACTTTGTCCCCTTTGACATCTCCCCTACCTCCCCACCCCTGGTAACCACTGTTCTGCTCTCTGATTCCATGAATTCAACTTAAAAAAATTTTTTTAATGTTTATTTTTGAGAGAGAGAGAGAGAGGGAGAGAGGGAGAGAGGGAGAGAGAGAGAGAGAGAGAGAGAGACTCAGCACAGAACCTGATGCGGGACTTGAACCCACAAACTGTGAGATCATGACCTGAGCCAAAGTTGGACGCTTAACCATTGAGCCTCCCAGGTGTCCAGATTCACCTTTTTTAGATTCCGCATGTAAGTGAGATCACACAGTTCATTTTTTTTTTTTTTTAATTTCTGCCTGGCTTATTTCACATAGCATAATGTCCTCCAGTTTCATCCATGCTGTTGCAAATGGCAGGATCTCCTTTTTTTAAATCTGAACAATCCCACTATGTATACACCATCATTTCTTTATATATCTATCCATTACTGAGGAGGTTTCCATATGTTGGCTATCACGAATAATGCTGCAATGGAGCCCGTTATCTCCTTGAGGCACTGGTGTCAGTACTTTGAGAACTTGCATTTCTAACAAGCCTCCAGATGATGTCAGTGCTGCTGGTCCATGGGCCACACTTTTGGTAATGTTTCTGTATCTAGGCAGAATGTTTTTGGACAGCTGTGTAAGAAGGAACTTTGATGTGCTGTGGGGAAGGAGGGAATGGTAATTCTGTGTCATCAGACATTTTAATGCTACACATGGCTTGCCTAGATGGCTACTTCTGGGGAACTCTAGGTGGAAACGTAAAAACCTGGGTCTCCAAAAGGACAGAGGAGGGGTAGTGTGTCGCGACTGGCGCGACAAACACCGAGGTCAGGCTCCTGAGGGTAGGGGAATGCAAGAAAAAGGAGAGAAGAGAAAGTTTGGGAACAGGAGGGTCCCCTGGGCTGATGGCCCAAGTGACGGCTTTATTGTTGCTGTACACAATCTTTTATACCCAGACTCTTATGGGTCAGGCCATTCTAAGAATAAACAGGTTTCACATAATTGCTACCAACCAAAACATTTAGTTCTGTGTTTCTTGTGCATTTTCTAGACGGGTCACAAGACCTTGTTGATAAGATTGCTAGCAAAACACAATTCCCATGTTTGTTTCTATCTGACTCGGGGTAGAAAAAGGGAGGTAGCATTACTGCCAACACCTGCAGACCACAGGCTTCAGGAATTAACTTTCTCAGCCTTGACAAAGCTTTTGTATGCCCTTGAAAGTGGGGGAATGGGAGGGGGAACCACCGGGTTGGCTTGAGTCAACGGGGAACATTGCTCGACCTGGTCTCAGCCTGGCACCGGGGCCCAGCCCCCCCCACGGTAGTGGAAATGAGCTAATTCTTAACTTGGGCCACTTTTCTCTCTCTGTGATAGTAGTGTCCGTGAACATTTTCTGTGTATTATCCTGGGTTACATCTTAAGGTTTCTTCTTAAGTAATAGTTGACATGTATACTGTGTCTTTACCTTTGCTTAGAGCTTTCCTGGGAATCCAGATTCATTGAAGTTCATCTGTATGTGTTGCCTTTTTTCTCTAGACTTTTTCAGTGAGTGCACTTTGGGGAAGAAATGGAACTTCGTTTGAGAATATAAATATCTTACAAAATTGCCTGTAAGGTAGGTAAAAATTTAATTTGCTTAATTTTCAGACGTGCCTTAAAGAATCATTCCATCAATGGTTGATTTCAGTGCATAAGGAAACCCCTCTGAGTTTGAGATTTTCTGCCTATGCTTTCCATTTCTTTTAAAAATTTGGAAGCTGGTGTTTTGCCATGTTTGTGAAGGAGCAATGATTTTGATGGAATGAAGCTCTTTGTAAGGCCTAATATTAATGATAACCATCAATGACTGTGTATAATATGTTCATGCAAAGCCTTAAGCAGTTAGGGTAGTATCCTGATCTTTTAATGTCCTTAAAATATGATTTATAAAATGGATTTGTGAGGGTGCAAATATTTATAGGACATTCTGTTGAGTCTGTAAACTATTTAGTTAGGGGTTTTTCTTAAGTAGAAGGATGCCCATCTATAACTTAGGGTCTGATTTACTTTTCCAAAATTGGGTAACAATATTTTTGGAGCAAAATCTTTGTGAAACATGAGGTAAAGTCTTGCTGGGAAATCCAAGAGAGGAGGTAAACAATTAGGAATTTGTGGAACATCAAGGTTTCAAGTTTTTCAGTTATGTTGGTGACCAAACACTATTCTTTCTCATGGAAATAAGAAGAGTTTGAAGTAAGAGATGAAACCCAAAAAAAGGCCCCAGACGACTCTGTGGAAAGTGCTTAGAAAAGTTGCAGATGATCTTGGGGCCAGGATAAGGAAGGAACACAGAATAGTCAGGAAGAAGTGTCTGGATGATGACACCAGTTGTGGGTACTGCCACAAGTTAGAGACCCTACTGTAAATTAAGGTACTGGTCTCTTGAACCTGCAGCCCAATTTTAGCTTTCTTTCCATATGTTCTTCTATTAGTCATAGTTTTGTTGTTTTTAAACACAATTTCAGATTATCACAGCTGCCTTGACAAGGCTTCGAATTAATACCCGGAGAGTAGGGCTAAAGAGGAGAATGAAGCAGGATTCTTCAGTTCAGGTAATGACTTCCTCAACTCCTACTGGCTCATTTCCAAGTTTCTTTAGTATTCTTTCTAAATTTTTGTTTGTTTGTTTGTTTGTTTGTTTGTTTGTTTAGCAGCCATATCAAGAGCAGGAGGTTTCTTCCAGGCTCTAAATACGAAATGAGTGTGATATCATTCCTATTAGAATGTTAAATCCTCACCGACCCCGTTCTTCTTGGCTCTCAATGAATAAATTATGACTGCCCCCATGTTCTGGGACCCAGTGTTTTTTGACTTGCAGCTGGATGACAGAAGGGCTGTTATCCATGCTTGATTCATTCCACGACCCGGCAAGGTCTCTGATGCCCCACCTCCATATTGCTAATTCAAATCACACTGCGGAGGAGCAGATGGGGGGGAAGGGGAGTCCGCCTTGCTTACTTAAAGAGAGCTGGAGCATTCCTAACACGAGCCAAGGAGCAGTGGCTTTCACCACTCTTAGAAAGCAAGGGAAGCTTAAGTCTGGTGCTCTCAGACTTATCTTCATTTCCGAAGGTTTATCTTAAATACATTTCCCCTCTTCCTTCAGCTGCGAGCTTCTACTGTGCTTTGAGGCTTATTTCAAAGAGTGCTCTCTCTGAGAAGATTCAGCAATTCACTCAAGTACAGCTTAGCACTGTTGTCTGGATCACCCTCAAATTTACACACACATACCCAACGCAGCAAGTGGCCTCACTGCTTTACGTTGTTTGCACTTCCTACAGCTCCTAGCATAGTGCCAGCCCTGTCGTATTCATCCAGTCCATGTGACTGAATGTGCTCCTTCATCCGTGTTCAAACATGCCTAACACAGATCTCAACACACCCCTTCAACCTGACCGAGGCAAGTGTCCAATGGCGCAAACACTCAAATTGGAACTTTTCATCCAACTGTGGTCCTCTGTAGGAGGAGTCCACTTCTCCTATTTAAGGATCAGTGTAAATAGAAGGACAGAGGTGTCTAGGGTTAGGCCCAGATTCAAATCCTGATGCTTCCCTTAGCCACGTGGGCTTGGACAAACCTTTCCCCTGTCTATGGCTGTTTCTTCATCTGTGGAATGGGACAGGAATAGCATCCATCATGAATTTAATGTGAGGATTAGATAAGATAATGCATGTAATGTGCTTGGTCTAGCGACTGGGATTTCTTAGTCTTTGTTAATGATGGCTATTCTTAACCTGGGAGATATGGAGCTTAGATGCTTCCCCATCTTAAAATCTCTCCACAGAACACACACACACACACACACACACACTGTTATTTTAATTTTTTTTTTAATTTTTTGGTAATGTATTGCTTGATCTATTTGGTTTTCTACCCTAGTCACTTAAACCATTTTGCTTTTAACCCATTCCTCAATATGATTGTCAAGGATCACATGCCCCTTGTTTTATTTACTCTGCAAAGTTTGCTCTAGTCTTAAGGATACTTTTCCAGTAGTATCTTCCTGTGAAATGAATCTGCGTCCCTCATGTAGGAAGGGTTTGGGGCTACTGGTTCCCACTGGGGACGATGACCTCTTAGCTCTGACTTGTGATTTTAGCTCTCTGGTGGCCTTGCAGGAAAATGGCAGAGGAATGGTGGATCCCAGTGAATCTATCACTGGGACTGAAGAAAACATGACAGAATACAAATTGGCCAGAGCACAGCAGTGACAGCATGTGTATTTTGCATCAAGGGTGTACCTTCCTGAGGAAGGGTTACTTTTCTGTGTCCTATTCCTTTTGTTACCTGTTCCTGTTCCTTTTGTTACTTGTTCCTTTTTGTGAGAACAAGTCCAGTGTCCAAGAAGGCCAGATTTAGAGCTAGAATGAAAATCTATTGTCTTGAGGGCCACCCCACCCCCTTCACTTCTTCCATTTTATAGACAGTAAGACTGAGACCTAGAGAAGAAAGAAAGTAGACCACCCACTGAGTTAGTGGGACAAATAGGACCCAGGCCTCTTGATGCCCCTGGGTATCATTTTTCCATGGAATTTGAGGCTCTTTGCCAAAATTAAAAATATTTTGAGATTTCTGCATAGACCTGGATTTCTATGAGTACCAAAAATGAAGGGGAAGGAAATCAGGTTTAGATGAAATTTCTCTTCCTTCACTAAAATCTTGTTCACGCAGTCTTTCCATCTCTTAGATATTCCATCTGCCCTGGATTCTGGTTCATAATAGGGAAAATCCACCATCCCCTCTCTGGATGCTTTTCCCCCCTTATAGACTCAACACTCTCAACAGGGCTTAGTTTATGCCCACAACCACTTACCCATATGGTGCTCTTAGCAAATATCAGGGAAAGGAGTGAAAGAACATGCAAATGTATGTTCCTCTTACCTTGTTTTTATGACACCTCATCTGATTACTTTAGCATTGCTCTTCTACCCTGTACAAGATGAATATAAATAATTTTATATCTTAGTGCTTTTTTCTTAAGCTCTTCAGGGATCTGAAGCAAATTATGGTACCCCTAAGTTAGCGTAAGTATGTTAATTTAGATTTTTATGGTTACAAATATTCTTTAAAAGATTCCATTCAAAACCAAATTTCATAGATTCTATGCTTTTAATTTGTGAATGATTTAAGGTATTTAAATCCTGGTTGAAATTAAGGATATTAGAGCATTGTGGTTAAGAGAAAGGGCACAAGAGTCAGACTGACTCTGGATGCCTGCCCAGCTTCCTACTCTCTGTACAGGCTTAGAAAGCTATGTAACCTCTCCCCCACATTTTAATTTCTTCATCTGTAAAGTGGAGACATAATAGGACCTACCCCATTGGATGATTGTGAGAATTAAATGAATTAAGGATGCAAAGTATTTGGTTAATATCCCCCATATAGTAAATGTGCGATTAATGTGTGATAAATTAGCTGTGATGATAATAACCAAACTAATATTGCAGTAAAATTGACATGAATATCAAAGAAAAAGTGACCCTGAGTTGGAAACTTATTCCTGAAAAACCGTTCCTGGAGATTTCCAGCAACCTAAGAAATGATTTCCATCCTTGTACTGGCTTCATATCATGTCAACATAGGTGGAACTGTGTTTCCCAGAATTCCTTGCCACGTCTGATTCTGGATTGGGGTTGGCCACCAGAGGATTTTGCACAAGACTTAGTACCAGAAGTGAAGTGGCAGCCATAGCCCTCTGAAGGTCAGTGTAGAGCGCAGCTGGTGGCCCCTTGCCTTGTTGCTAAGTCACTTTATTGGTGCAGGTGAGCTCACAGCTCCTCCAGCTTTCGCTGGACCTCTTCCACCAGCTTCTCCAGGTCCCGGGGCAGGTGCATGTGCAACTCTGTGGCAAGGGACACCAGCTCCTGTCAGTTACTACATCACAGGGTTAGTGTGGTGAGACAGACACATGTTCGAGTGTGTGCGTGGGTTCCAGTTTGTCATTGTGTGTTCTAGATGATCTTTGCAGTTCCCGTTGTATCCTTACCTCTCCCTGTTCATGTCCAGCTTTTCTTCCTGACTTCCATCTCTGTCACCTTACAGTGGCTTCAGACCCACCACAGATGCACAGTCAGCAACCTTCCATAGACGTCTTTACCTGCTCCCATAGTTTTATACATAACCAGGTAGTTGCTTCCATAGAATATTTTAGTGAAAATAAGGAGTATGGTGGTTTGGGTTGGTTGTTTCTAAGTGCGCTGGATAACTTGGGGGAAGTAGTTTGCTTTGTTATTGTTTGTTTATTTATTTTTATCACACATGTTCCCAAGTGCTACTGGGCAATGCCACATACTTGACCACAGGCCATTAAGTGACCTTGTGACCTGAACCACCTATCATTAATTGCCCACCCGTTAAGCCATAGCATAGCAGCACCCCATCATCCAACATAAGTAGTATATATGAGATTAGTCTTGAACAAATAGTGTCAATAGACACATGCTCATGGAATTTGCTGGTTTGACCATATCCACATTGTCCTGAGGCAGCTAACACTGAATTGCCTTTTTGGAGATCCATTTATGGTGCCATTTAGGCAGAAATACCCTGTAGTGTCATGATCATATCCTCTAAATCAGGAGCCAATATATGGTGCTGTTTTCCCCATAACCTTCTTGGGACTGGGAATCAAGGAGTGGATATCAGGTGGCTCTGCTCATTATTATTCCTAGCGACCCAAAAGTGAATTTTACTTTCCGTGTCTGAGGCTTTGGGTCTGCCTGTCTGGAGGTCTTAGTTCCCAAGGGACAATTCCTTCCACTGGGAGACAGAACAATGTTTCCATTAAATGGGAAGTTAAGGCTGCCAGCCACTTTGGGCCCCTCATCCCAGTGAATCAACAGGCAAAGAAGTTTCTGTTCTGGCTGGGCTGAGTGATCCTAACTATCAATGGTTGCTTCTATGTGGTAGAGATAAGTATCTCCTGGTACCTCTTACAACATGCATGTCCTGTGATTAAAGTCAATGGAAAACCACAATGAGAAAATACAGCCAGGACTTCTATTGTCTAGACCCTTTAGAATCAAAGGTTTGGGTCGCCTCACCACACAAGGAATCATGACTAGCTGACATGATTACTGAAATGGATACGGAGTAAATAGTGAAGGAAGAAAGTTATACTAGCTCTTACCACATGACCACTTGCAGAAATAAGTTATAAAAGCTGTAAGAGTCATGAGCATTTCTTCTTCATGTTGATATGTCCATATTTGAGTATATATTGGTTTCTACCCCCCTTCTCCCGCCATTGTACATAAGTTGTGTTAATGGTAGTTAACTTTATTTTTATTTTTTTTTTTAAATTTTTTTTTCAACGTTTATTTATTTTTGGGACAGAGAGAGACAGAGCATGAACGGGGGAGGGGCAGAGAGAGAGGGAGACACAGAATCGGAAACAGGCTCCAGGCTCTGAGCCATCAGCCCAGAGCCCGACGCGGGGCTCGAACTCACGGACCGCGAGATCGTGACCTGGCTGAAGTCGGACGCTTAACCGACTGCGCCACCCAGGCGCCCCTGGTAGTTAACTTTATATATTCATATTTAAGTTACAGGATATCAAAAGGAAAGTGTGACTCAGAAGAGGAGTGAAAATGTCCTGAAGAGGGATAAAAAGACTCTGTATCCTCTTTTTGGGAGTGTGTGTTCAAGTGTTCAAGGAACAGTTGCATGAAGGGATGTGGAAGCATGATTTTGCTATCGTCTTTGTTTGGAAGTTAGGTATGGTTAGAAGAGGTATGTATGGGTGCTCAGTTGGCAAGAAGTGAACAGTGGTGGCTTTATACTCTGTCATTTTATCTAAGCTAAAAAACTATCAGTGAGCTTTCAAGGAATGAGATGAAATTATTACACATCAAGCTACCGTAGCTAGTTTTTGCAAGGAGGTAGAGTTTAAATAAATAAAACTTGAAAAGAACATCACAAGTATTTTTTTGCGGTCTCCCAAACATTAGGTCATGGGGGAAATCTTAATTCTGATTAACAAGTACTCGGAAGATGAAATGAAACCTGATGAGTTAAGTTTTGGCAAAGAAATTGGCCTCACTGGGTTGTGTCTTGAATATAGGATTGTTTCAGGAGTCTTGAGAAACAGATGAAGCAAACCTGGTTCCTCACGGTCAGAAGCCCGAGCCGAAAATAGTTGAATATCTGGTGAGTGGAAGCAAAGTCAGGGTTGTGGCTGCAAGTTGCAAGGTGAACAGTGACCTTGGAGCAGGCTCACATGAGCGAGGTGTGAATTAAACTCTCTTCCTTGTCTGACTGGGGCTTTTTGAGCCTGTAAGGAGGGCATTAGCAGGCCTACTGGATCCTCTCTTGATGAAAGTCAAAAGAAGGTGAAAAGATCTCTTCCGGAAATTGTGCTGGGAAAACTGAATTTCCTAATGTAAAAGAATGAAGTTGGACCTTTGTCTTATACCACATACAAAAATTCACTCAAAATGAATCAAAGACCTAAATGTAAGACATAAAATTTAGGTGAGAAAATAGAGGGAAAATCATCATGACATGGGGCTTGGCAATGATTTTCTAGATATGATGCCAAAAGCACAGACCAACAAAAGCAAAAAAATAGACAAATGGGACTATAACCAGATTAAAAACTCTTGTGCATCAAAGGACCCAGTCCAGTCAACAGAGTGCAAAGGCAACCCCATATCTGATAAAGGATTAATATCCAGAGCGTATAAAGGACACATGCAAGTGGACAACAAAAAATCAAATAACCCAATTAAAATACGCATTTAAAATTGAATAGACATTTCTCCAAAGATTGAATACAAATGGCTAATAAGCATATGAAAAGATGTTCGACATCACTAATCATCAGAGAAATGCAAATCAAAACCACAATGGGAGATCACTTCATACTCATTAGGATGGCTACTACAAAAACCCCGCAGAAAATAACAGGGTTGGGAGGATGTGGAGAAAATTAGAACCTTTGTGCACTGTTGGTGGGAATGTAAAATGGTGCAGACACTATGAAAACAGTATGAAGTTTCCTTAAAAAGTTAAAAATACCCAGCCATCTCATTTTGGGGTAGATATCCAAAAGAATCGAAAGCAGGGTTTGAAAGAGACATTTGCACACTCGTGTTCCCAGTAATGGTATTCACCACAGTTAAGAGGTGGAAAAAACATAAATATCCAGTGATACATGGATGGATAAGCCATATGTGGTATAAACATGCAATGGAATATTATTCAGCCTCCGACTGTCATAGGCTACAAAATGGATGAATCTTGAGGACATTATGCCGAGTGAAATGAAGTAATCACAAAAAACCCAATCCTGTACAATTCTGTTTAGGGGATGTATCCAAAGTAGTCAAATTTATAGAAACAGGAAGTAGAATGGTGGCAGGGGGCGGGGAATGGGATACGAAGATGACAATTTTTTTGCTGTGTGTTTACAACAATTCTTAAGAAAGCGAGAGATTGTGTTCACTGGACTTTTTTCTTCTCTGCAGAATCTCCTGAAGAGAAAGTTTTACAAAAGTCTTTCTTCCAGTAAGCCTCAGGGAAACTTGATCAGAAATGCAGTAATTCGTATGCAAAACAATTTGCTCTGGGGCAGCTCACCTTCCTTCTCCAGCTGTTGCTCATCTTGAAGGGCCTGTGTACCAGGTACCATCTGCCAACTCCCACAGCCTTTTTGTCATCTGTGCCCTAATAAGACTTTCACTGCCTCAAAATCAACCAGAAGTAGGTGTCACTTCTTTGTGCTGAAGCCAGGAAAACATCTGGACCCTAAGTAGTTCCCAATGATCAAAGCATTTCAAGATATTTTGATCCATACAAGACCCAGTGATCTTACTTCCTATCCAGTTGAATAGACCCTGATAAGCATGAGGGTAAGTCTTCTGTAATCTAAATTTGAGAAATGGTGAGCTTAGGGGCACCTGGTTGGCTCAGTTGGTTAAGTATCCGACTCTTGGTTTTGGCACAGATCACGATTTCATGGTGGTTGAGGTTGAGCCCTGCGTCAGATTCTGCACTGACAGCATGGAGCCTGCTTGGGATTCTCTCTCCCTCTCTCTCTGCCCCTTGCTCTCTCTCTCAAAAATAAGCATTTTTTGGGGGGCGCCTGGGTGGCTCAGTCAGTTAAGCATCCCACTTCGGTTCCAGTCATGATCTCACAGTTTGTGAGTTCGAGCTCCACATTGGGCTTTGTGCTGACAGCTCAGAGCTTGGAGCCTGCTTCAGATTCTGTGTCTCCCCCTCTCTCTGCCCCTCCCATGCTCATGCTCTGTCTTTTTCTGTCTCTCAATAATAATTAAATGTTAAAAAATTTTTTTAAAAATAAACATTTAAAAAAAAATGGTAAGCTTAGAAATAAAATGGAGTAGTCCTTGTCTAACTGGTATCTTTACCCAGACGTAATGTCTGGGAGCCAACGAATTGGATATACTAACTGACCAGAAATGCCTCCTGCATTCTCTTTTATTTATTTAACAAACATAAGTAATACCAACTGTGTACAGGTACCATTCTGTTTTGCAAATACTAATTTCATTTAAGTTTTACAACAACCCTATGAGTTCACTACAAATATGATCACACTTTATGGATGAGGAAATTGAAGTACAGACAGATTAGGGAACTTGCCCAAGGTCACACAACTACCGAATGGTGAATCTGAATTCCAACCAGGCAGTCTGGTTCCAGAACCTCGTCTTATAGGTGAGGAAAAACAGAGAATCTCAAGGAAAGCAAATATCAAGGAAACAGGTATACTTTAAAAGTAAATTTCTGTTTTGGAATTCATTTATTTTCATCCATTTCACAGGGGAAGAGACTGAGGCACAAAGGGGTTGAGTAATTCACAGCTTAATGAAAGATACACCCTCATAGCTGATCCATCCAGGGATGGAGATACCTTTCTCCTTCAGGCCCGTCCAGCAGCTCTTCTCTCCTCTCTGCCAGCAGGAGAAGGGGAGGGAAGGGAAACGGAGATGAACCACCTTGAAGCTCTCAGCAGGACCTTGGACAGCTGCTGCTGCCCTTCCTGGAGCACACCAGTTCTGCCTTTCCTAGCCCAGCCTTTGATTCTGTCAGCTCCCTACTATCCTTCTAGAAACCTCTCTCCTTTTGTTTTTCACTTAGCTGGAATCAGATTCTTTATTTGCACCCTCAATAATCTTGATATACCTCTGTTGAATTAGACATTTGGAGGATCAGCCCCAACATTTATTTTTAGAAAAGACCACGGGAGTAACTCTACCCATGGTTAGGAAACACTGCCCCAAATGATTGAGAAACTACTTCATGCATATTTAAAGATTTTTTAACTGCACTATGACATCTCTGCATAAATTGACTCCAACTAATTATTTCCAGTGAAAATATACCAGTCTTGCTTAGAAGTGCTCTGCATTAGGTATGGATATAATTTCATTTATGTGACTTTATCCTTGGAAGGAAATGCCCTTTTGAATCAGTGGGATTTAGCTGACTGTGTCCTGTCTACTGCCATTCATAGTTCAGTCATTACACAGCAAAACAGGCCTTAATGACACTTATTTAGAGATACGAAATATTGGCTGTGGTAGGGGCTGCTATAGCAAAGTAATTCTTTGAGGTTAAAAAAAAAACCCACAACCAAAAAGAACCTAGGTTCTAGGAGGTTACTGACTAATGTACTACACGGGATATGACTGGGTAACTGGCTGTGTCACTTAGTCATTGTGAGGATAGATTTCTGTATCTAGCAGAATATAGCATCACTGGGTTGTGTGAGTGGTGTGGCAGAATTGTTTGGGTCATGAGTAGAGGGCATAGGTGTCACTTTTGTGCTGGGATATTTAAAAGACTGCATGTAATTCTCCCGCTCTTACATCCCCTGCTTAGCAACCTGGTGATGTTACATAACAGGAAGGTCTGGATTGCCAAGTCATTGCAGAAAGACCAGTTGTCCATAACATATTTGCAACAGCAAGTTGCAAACCTTTAAGTGTTAAGCCATTGAAACCTGGAGTTCATTTTTTTTCTGTTTCCTTCCTTCCTTCCTTCCTTCCTTCCTTCCTTCCTTCCTTCCTTCCTTC
>NW_024412404.1:56831175-56847814 GCF_014898765.1 Herpailurus yagouaroundi
TTCCTTCCTTCCTTCCTTCCTTCCTTCCTTCCTTCCTTCCTTCCTTCTTCCTTCTTCTTCATACTACTTCCTGGTGTTATCCTAATATGGTGGATAACTCAATTTTCTCCAAATCAAGGTTTTTAAACCTTGGTGCTATTATTTGGGGCCAGGTATTTCTTTGTTATTGGGGCTTGTCCTTTGCATTGTAAGATGTTTAGCAGCATCCCTGGTCTCCACCCTCTAGAGGCCAGTAGCATCCATCATACCCCTACCAGATAGGACAACCACAAATATCTCCAGACATTGCCACATGTATCTTTGGGGGCAAAATTGACTCTATTTAAGAACCATTGCCCTAGATAATGAACTACCTTTATATTTATTGTATTCGTCCTATCTTCTCCATGTTGGGTAAGATACTAATATCACTATATCCTACTGCATGGCACAGCACAAAGAACACCAATGATCCTTGTTCAAGACTGAGAGCTTGGGCGACTGGCAAACATATTGTCAGGTTGTTTGGTCGTAAGCAACAAAAACTATGATTAACTTAAGAAAAAACAGATCTGTTGGGAGCAGACTGGAAGAGTTATAGAAGAAAGGGGGATTTAGGAAACAGGGCCACTCCAAGGATCTCAGCAGCAGATATTGTGGGCTTTCCCTTGATTCCAACAGCCATCTGCCTTGAATTCTCTGTGTGATTCAAAGTTGTGGGAGACAGAAAGTCCAATTGGCTTTTTTTTTTTTTTTTTTTTTTTTTTTTAGTGATGACCCTCTCTTAGCTTAGGGAAATAGTGGCAACATGGGAGGTAGCAGCATTGTCCAGTGGTTACCAGCCTCATGGAAACCAAATATGGGTACAGGTTTTTCCTAAGGGAGAGGTAGACACCAGTATCAGAAGAAGGGGAAAGAGTCTGGATGAGCAGAAAAAGATGTCTACATAGAGCCTGAGTTTCTGTATCTCTAGGATGGGGATGATAAAAATTGCCTTGCTTGTCTCACAGTATTCAAACGATCAAATGAGATGAATACGAAAGCAGTAAATATCGAAGAAGAAGTCTGAGATGTCAGATATGAACATGACCCAGGGATCTGTGTTAATAAGATGCTGCCATACAATAAGGCAGGACTCTGGGACATGGTAGAACTTTCTCATTCCAGTGCGTGGGTATAGCCAGAAGCTTTGGCGTCGGGTAGAGTTTTATGAGATTTGGGGCTTCTTGGGACACCTCTGGGAGTAATGAGGAGCCTGAGAAGCTTGCATCTGTTCTTTCCCTTCTTTGTGGCCCAACACGAGACCAGAAAAGTAAGCTGTAGGGAGGACATCATGCAAAGCAGCTCTTCTGTCCCTTCTGTTTGGAAAAAATGCTATCCCACCCTATTCTGTGTCCTTCCGTCCTGTGGAAAAGTATACAGGTGATGTTAGAGTACAATGAGAGATTTCTGGAAACATACGATTTAATCCCTTGGGGTACAAAAAAAAAAAAAAAAAGGTAAAAATAAACACAAATGCCAACAGGAGAACATTAATTTATATCTAACCCCAAATCCTGAAACCTATTGGAATCAAATGTATTCAAGAGAACAGGAGAAAGGGCTGGGGAGATTGTAGGATTGGAAGGCCGTGGCCTCTGTGGGCTGATTTTGGGTCAGTGCAGAATGGAGAATGTTTACCTGAAATCTATTTGGTGGGACTTACCAGGGAGTTCTATTATTTCTTGACAATGCTAAAATTAATAAATTAATAAATGAAAGTTCCTATTGTTGTTGTCTCTGAGGTAGGAGAGGTGCAAGTAAAGCTAGCATCAGCTTTTCCCCAATCCTGAATGTATTTATATTCATTTGGAATGACCATTTTGGTTCAATTGTGCTCTGTCACTCATCAGTAATCCCATCAATCCAACTGCGTGTATATAAACCTTGAGAGCTCTAGGGAGGATGTGCTTTGTTAAAAATCCATTTAGCCACGGAGGCAGACAGGAGACCATCACAGTAAAACTGTGTGCATGGAACAGTGGCAAACATCACACTATGGGTATTTGATCAATTTGTTGTAGAGCCAACAATTGTTAAAGAAATCATGAACGAAAGAACAATTGTTAAAAGAAATCATGAATAAAAGACATTAGAGATTGGACCCCACTGAGGACTGAAGACGATTTCCCTAGCATTTTGATTCCTTAGACTGAGGTGGGAGGATTCCTGAGGAAGAGAGAGTCCTGTCCAGTGAGAGTTGAGAAAACTAATATTGTCCATTTTATGGTCCATATCATTCATATCACACCTAGGTTACCAGGCTAATTTGGTCACCCACTGAGTGAATACCTACTCAGGGCCACTATGAACTAAATACTAAGGACGCAAAAGTGGACAGAGTACCTGTCCTCATGGAGTTTATAGTCTCATGGAGATCAACACTAACCCAACAAATTGTTGTTTGAATGCAATATGATCGCTGTGGTAAGGGCTGTGGAAGAACAGGCACCTTTTGCTGTTGGAAATTATAATAGAGGAATGGCTCATTGACAGGTAAGGGGTGACCTCCCCAAGGAAGAGAGAATTGTACTGAAATCCAAAGTAAGTGTTGGAATTAACTAGGAGTAGAAATCTGGAAGTGGCGGTGGAGAGACAGGTCTGTACATCTGGGTCTCAAAGAGCCGTGCATATGTTGAGAGATTGGGCTAAAAGGCTAGTAGCATCAGGCCATGCAGAACCCTGTTGGCCAAGTACAGGGCTTTGGTCTTTATCCTACTGAAGGATGGTAAGCAGGAAATGACATGAGATTTACCCTTTGAAAAGGTCACGGAGTGCCACAGCAGGCTGGAGGTATGCGGGAACCAGGTTTGGACTCTAGAACCTCAGGAATCCAGGTAGACAAGAGACGTGCCAAGAACAATAAGGCAGTCCCAGCCTAGGTTGCGCAGGTGAGCACCAGGAAGGAGGAGGCTGTAAGTGACTACTTCGGAGTCAGCGGCTGCTCGGGTCATGGACTGCTTAAGTATACCTGCCCAGGAAGTAACCACAGGTGAGACTAGGAAAGTAAGTTTACCTGGTGGGAAAGGAGGTTTAAAAAGGAGTGCGGGTTTTGTCAACCTCCCTATTCTAATTCTTGACTCAGAGAAGCCACAGCCTGCCCCTCTTCTTTTCTTCTGAGGGACTCTGGGTTCCATTTACTGTGATTATTCACATGATTAAGTTTAAATCATTTTGCTGTCTTTTTTTTTTTTTTTCTATTGGTTTCAACTGCTCACTGTTCTTTTTCCTCTTTTCTTGTCTACCTTTGGATTAGCTGAATATTTTTTTACTGTCTTCTCTTTGGCTTATTAACTATAATTCTTTGTTTTGTTTCCTTGGTGGTTACTTTAAGGCTTATGGTATGCATTGTAATTTATTGCAGTCTATCCGTATTAGAGTGGTATTAAGTCATATAAGAACTTTACGTCCATTTCTCTTGTCCTGGCATTTTTGCTTTTCTGTCATACATTTTCATTTTACATGTGTTATAAACCATACTGCTTTGTTGTTTTTGTTTTCACAGTTATCTTTTAAAGATGCTTAACAATAAGAAAAAAAATAATATATTTACCCAGGAAGTTATTACTTTTTGTGCTCTTCATTCTTATATGCAGATCAACTGGTATATTTTTTCTTCTGCCTGAAGGACTTTCTGTAACATTTCCTATATTTTGCTGGTTATATAGCCTTCCTACTTTGGTATGTCTTAAGAAGTATATCACTTTTGCTTTTGAAAGCCATATTTTGCTGGTTGACATTGTTTTCTTTCATTACTTTAAAGATGTTGCACTGTCTCCTTAATGTATTATTTCCTACAAATAATCTGTAATCTTAAAAGGTCTTTGATCCTTTGTATTTGACATGTCTTTTTTCCTCTGAATGCTTTTAAGATTTTTATCTTGATTTATTATTGGCTTTGAGCAATTTGATTATGATGTTCCGTGGTGTAGTTTTCTTCATGGTGTGTGTGTGTGTGTGTGTGTATGTGTGTGCGTGCGTGCACGCACGCAAGCATGTTTTGGGGTTTGTTGAGATTCTTGGATCTGTGGGTTCTAGTTTTCATCAAATTTGGAAATTTTTAGCCATTATTTCTTCAAATACTTTTTTCGGTCTCTTCTTCTTTCCTCTCTTTAGGAGTCTCCAAGTATGCATATATTAGATTACATGAACTTTTCTCATGGTTCACTGATGCTCTGTTAATTGTCTAAGTTATCTCCCTGGGTTTTCTTTTAGAAAGTTTCTATGGTAATATCTTTAAGTTCATTGATATTTGTTTGCCATGTCTAATCTGATATTAATCTCACCCAGCATATTTTCCACCTCAGACATTGTAACCTCTGGATGTTTAATTTGATACTTTTTATATCTTCCACAGCTCTATGTGACATTTGAACATGTGAATTATCATTGTAACAATTGTTTTAATGTCTTTGCCAGCTCTAGTATTTATGTCAGTTGTGTGTCAATTTTGATTAATTTTTCTCCTCTTTAGAGGTTATATTTTTCTGCTTCTTTGCACACCTGGTAATATTTGAATGTATGCTAGGCATTGTAAATCGTATCTTGTTGGGTGTAAGATTTTTTTTTTTATGTCTGTAAATTTTATTGAGCTTTGTTCTATGACAAATTTAGGTTACTTGGAAGTGTTTTGGCCCTTTGGGTCTTGCTTCTGATTTTTTTAGGTGGGACCAGAGCTATACTCTGTGTAGATTTAATTATTTCTCAATACTAAGGTTAACCTTTCTGTGTACTCTACTGAAGCGTTTTATAATCTGACTAGGAGAGACCTATCCGTGTGAGTACCAGGTGCTATTACCTCTAATCCTTTCAAGTAGCTTCCTAGCTTTAGAAAGTTTGAATACACACATGTGCTTACCAGTACTTAGCTGGTTGCATGAAGGGAAGGAACAGTGTGCAAGTCCAGAGTTCTCTCTCTCTGCAGGTTTGTCTTCCCTGGTGCTCTGTCTTGTGAACTGTAGCTGCCTTGGTCTGTCTGGACGCTCAGCTGTGTCTCCTCAGCTCAGAAACTCTGCCAGGCTCTGTCTGGTATCCCCAGCCTGTGCTGTGGCCTGGAAACTGTCTATAATACAGAGGAACAATCATAGGGCTTGCCCTATTTGTTTCCTGCTTCTCAGAGATCTGAGAGCTGTTCTTCACTGGCTGATGCCCAGTGTTTTGGAAACCATTATTTCCCATATCCATGTATTTTTTTGGGTTAGTTAGGTTGGGAGGATAAATCCTCCCATTACTCTGTCTAGGTCAGGAGTGTAATAAGTTCCTTGCTGCAAAGCTTCAGTGTCATTCTATAGATGATGCAGAAGCATCAGACTTGGAGAAGTTAATAATCAGTCCTGGGTGCCCAGAAAATAGTACTGGTAGTGTTTGGAGGCGGGACCAGGGAAGAAGGTCAGAGGTGGGTAGGCTTTGCAGAGTTCTGATAACAGGCAGCGAACACTCAGAGAAGGTATGAATTTGAGAAACCCTAAAATCCTCTATGGGAAATATCTATCCTAACATAAAAGGCAAAGGTCCAAGCCTACATATAGAAACATCACGTGAAGTATTATGTTAAGAATCTGCAGCATTCTCTGTGCCCTGACAACCCATACTGAAGGCTGCATTAAGGCAGAAACCGCGTTTTCCAAACACGAGGTACTTTAACACTCTTAGAACTAGAGAGTGAGGGACTCATCAGAAGCATCCCCGAGGGCCCTGCCAATTCCGATGGCTGGGGAATCTGTGGGCTTATGTAACCTCAAAGGGCTTCCCGGTGGCTGCTCTTGTTTGGACAACATTTTAGACTATTTTCCATGAGAAATCATGATGTTTTATTCATGTGCATTTGTAAACGTTGTGAATAGCAGAGAATATTTTAGGGTTTTAGAAAGCAAATCTCCACATGTGCTTATCACAAAGCCTTTGAGTTTTCAAGTCACATTGGAATGATAATATTTTTCTTCCAAACCACAGTCCAAATCCAGCTGGGGTCCTTGTATTTGAACATTGTGTTTCCCCAAGTTACTGGTGTACTTAATGCTAAAATAATATATTTAAGATCATAAAATGGGGAATGAAAAAGCACAAGCCATGGTCGAACAAAATCAGTCTGGAGAAAACGTGTCCTTCCCACTTCAAAAAGCTGGGCTTAAATGCAACGACTTTAAACTTGCAGTGAGGGAATGCTTGTCCAAGAAACAAGGATGCAGAGAACATTGAGATTCCTGTTGGAGAAAGTCCGTTAGTTATATCTCAGCATTCATTGCTCGGCGGTGGGGGGGGGGGGGGGGGGGGAGGGGGAGGGGGCAGTTGTAGTCCTAAAGATGATCTCCCTGTGATCGGGGATGAGGACAGCAGAGAACAGTGGTGGGTGCCAGGAGCTGTGTGCCGGCTTCCTATCACTGTAGGACCCTGCGGCCAAAGCCACGCTTTTACATAGAATTCCAGTAGGCTTTCAGAAATACATGCAGACCATCCTTCAAGGTTCCTACTGATAACCCCGTAAGGGAACTTCCCAGAAATATAAACACCCTTAGACACAAACCCTTTACAAAGGGAATGCGGACCACCAACAAAAATAGTTACCTTTCAGGAACTTAAATTCAAGAAAGACGAACTGATAATTTCTCAAACATTTAAATACAGTATAGCCACTGAATAGCTGATTTCATTTTGAAGAGGGAAAGGGGTGAATAAGGTGGTGGGAGAAAGGAGGAAGGAAGAATTATAGAGACCATGGTAGAACAGCAAATCCCAAACCTTCCTTTAGTGTGGTTACTGATAATATACGTTCGACACCATAAAACAATGAACACGTTGGCTACTTTAACAAGACTGTAGCAAAACTCTTATCCCTTGTGTGGTGCTTTTTGACGCTGGTATGGTGAACTGTACCCCCTTCCTTTAACTGGAATGCTCTTCACTTCCTTTGCCATCCTTGCTGATGCCCTTGGGAGCATCATGTTTGAAGGCTGGCATGATGGCGGTAGAGTTTCCACTGAAAGTTACAAAGCTGGCAGGATCTGTAAGTCCAGTTGCCGGCCGAATATGGTTGAGTAAAAGGAGGATGCCACCAGGGGAATATAAACAGTGCAATCAGAACCTGGTTTCATAATTTTGTTAAATACCCAAATGAAGCCTGTTTCACACCAGATGGAGGATTTTAAGGATTAATGATTTTTTAAAACGGCTTTATAATTGCATACACTTATTTTTGATACAAATATGCTCTCTATCACGTGGATTAAAACTATCATTCAATTGCTTTCCAGTCTTCCTGTCAAGATGACAAATGACCCATATCAGAAAAGTACCAGCTGGCAGGGCTGTCAGCTCATAATTTCACCGCTACAGGAAGGGTGGTGGCAGCGGCTGCTGCTGCAGGGTCTTTGCCCCTCCAGGAATTCGATTTCTCTGTGGAAAATTATCCCCTAACATCCAATGTGCATGGGCAGTTGGAACAAGAAGCAATCCTCTTACATAATTGGTAGCGTTTAATAGAAACTGGCTGCCCTTCCAGTGGTTGGCTGTTCTTTGCGAGTTGTGTTAGCTGAGAAGAAAATGGAAATCTACAATTTCTGAGAAGCTGGAACTTAAGTCATCCTGTAAATGCGGGATTGGCCAAACCTATTACTGAGCAAAGCGGTGAGATTGTTTACAATTGGTTTCAGGTTTGAGTTTGGCCCAGGATGCAGTGGCTGTGGGCTGGGTTTCTGATACTTGAAGAGAAGAGAAGCCTGTTCGGTACCACCTCTAAGGCTGCGTGTTACAGGATGGAAAGACACAGATTCATTCTCTTTGCAGGCCCCTCAGAGACAATGAACTTTGCTGGGTCCCCCAGGAATCTTCCTTTTCTTGGTTGGCTGAGCACTCTCATGGGAAGTCTCTTGGCACCCCAACCCATGATCTGTAATTGTCATGAATGAGAAAGGTGAATCCTGTTCTCTCTCATGTACACACACACATACCCATTGGAAGCATGTTCTTACTGCCTCTTAGGACAACATGGAGAAGAGTCAGAGAACTTGGAAGATGTCCCAGAAAGCAGTTAGGACAAGGGCTGGCTAACTTTTTCTAAAAATAAAGAAGTGGTGTAGCTGAGTTCCAATAAAACTTTATTTATAGAAACAGGTCACAGCTGGATTTGGCCCACGGGCCTTGGTTTTCCTATCCCTGGCTAGCCCTAGGCCCCAAATAAGGAAACTGAAAGTCAAAATGATCAACCTGGTCACATTGCTAGTAACAAGTCCAGATTTCAGGCACCTGAGACCCAATCAATTCCATTCCCACTGTCTTATACAACACTTTTTGTTCTTTAAAAAAATTTTTGTTTTCAACGTTTATTTATTTTTGTGACAGAGAGAGACAGAGCATGAACGGGGGAGGGGCAGAGAGGGAGGGAGACACAGAATCGGAAACAGGCTCCAGGCTCTGAGCCATCAGCCCAGAGCCCGACGCAGGGCTCGAACTCACGGACCACAAGATCGTGACCTGGCTGAAGTCGGATGCTTAACCGACTGTGCCACCCAGGTGCCCCAACACTTTTTGTTCTTAAAGCCAACCCTCTTCCCTCTGGAGAGCTCGACAGGTACAAGGGATGAATTTTCAACTTACATTCGGCACTGCCACCTGCATGCTTGTGGCTCTGGTGCCAGGTGCGTGCCATGTGTTGGAGGCTGGGCTGTGTCGGGTTGCAGCACAGCCTTCAAGGGAGACCAAGTGCCAGAAGGCTAACTCTAGCGTTCCCCCTTCCTGGTGAGTAGGAGCTAATGCTCTAATACACACCTCATTCCTGCCTATATAGACCAACCTCAGAAGCCCCCGGTTAATTTCTAAAGATAATGTGGCAAATTCCTGCAGAGGGATAGTTCTACCTTCTAATGGAATTAGCAATATTCAGAACACTTTTCTGAGCCTTCTTGCTTGCTTCTTATCTAATACACTCCAACACCACCCCCAGAACCTCGTCACTCAGTTGTTTATTCCTTTTAGGTAGTCAGACTTGTTTATCTCTATACCTTTACTCTTATTTTTTCTTCCAAATTTTTATTTAAATTCTAGTTAGTTAACATACAGTGCAATATTGGTTTCAGGAGTGGAATTCAGTGATTCATCAATTACATACAACACCCAGTGCTCATCACAAGTGCCCTCCGTAATATCCTTCATCCATCTAGCCTGTCCCCCACCCGCCTCCTTCCATCAACCCTCAGTTTGTTCTCTATCTTTAAGAGTCTCTGATGGTTTGTTTCCCTTTCTCTTCACCCCCCCCCCAACCGTCATCTCTTTTGTTTCTTTTTTTTTTTAATTTTTTTATTTAAATTTTTTTTTCAACGTTTATTTATTTTTGGGACAGAGAGAGACAGAGCATGAACGGGGGAGGGGCAGAGAGAGAGGGAGACACAGAATCGGAAACAGGCTCCAGGCTCTGAGCCATCAGCCCAGAGCCCGACGCGGGGCTCGAACTCACGGACTGCGAGATCGTGACCTGGCTGAAGTCGGACGCTTAACCGACTGCGCCACCCAGGCGCCCCTCTTTTGTTTCTTAAATTCCACATATGAGTGAAATCATATGGTATTTGTCTTTATCTGACTCACACACACACACACACACACACACACACACACACACACACACCACATCTTCTTTATCCATTCATCAGTTGATAGACTTTTAGGCTCTCTCCATAGCTTGGCTGTTGTTGATAATGCTGCTATAAACATCAAGGTGCATGTACTGCTGTGAATCTATATTTTTGTATCCTTCAGGTAAATACCTAGTGCAATTGCTTGATTGCTCTACACCTTTCCTCTTTCTTTAGCTTGGCTCGTGCTTCAACTATTTTACTCTTGTCTCATGAATCACACTTTTCTGATTTTGAATCAGTAGCCTAACTTTGTACGGACTATTCTCTGGTAGAATTTGAAGTAGAATTTTGAACTGGAAACAACTGTAGGGAAATATACAGAAGTCCAAATCTTCTTTCTACATTTTGTCTCATGACAGACTGAAAAATGTTTTATTAATTTAAGAATTTGCAGATAAAATGAATGCCAGGATTCAGTTGGCCCATTTGATGTCTCTTTCAGCATGAGATAAAGGAGACTGAAATGTCATTAGAATTAATTCTGCTAACTTTTTTAGGGATCGTTTGGTCATAAAGAACAGACACGTATCCATGCTAACTTTTAAGCAAAGATCAAAATGGAGTTTACTGGAAGAAAATGGTGCAAACCACAGAAGACCAGCTGGGTGTCTACAAGGACCCAAACTACTAGGACCTGGCCTGTGGGGGCCAAGATCACCATCTGCATCTTTTTGGGGCTCTGGCTCTTGTCTTCTCATATCTCTGCAGTTTAAAAAGAAACTAGAAGCATTCAAGTCTTCAGCTCAGGTCTCCAACTCTGAGTCCCATCCTCTGTGCTCTTTACCAGTGTCCACTACACTGGACTTTGCAGGAGTAGCACAGGGCATCTCCAGATAACTCAAAAATATCCAAAACAATGAAGATGCTGACTGTCTGGAGAACCCCTTCATCATTTCCCTTAGCTTCATATGTCAGGGCTCTATGTAAGAGAAGCATTTGAAAAAGGGGTTCTACTCTCTATTTTGTGCTCCCATAGAATCAGTACTGGGAAGAATTGATCAAACAAGAAAACATCAAGAACTCTAGTTTATAGGGCTTTTTTTTACTGTTATACTTTATTTAGTGCAAATGAGGAAGTTGTCTTGTTTACCTTTAGAATGTGTTTCCTTTTAGTTTCTTAGGACAAGAGTCCATTAGTTTTCTGGCTCTCTAAATGTGGGACAAAACATTGACTAAAGCAGGGACCAGCAAATTATGGCCCTTGGGCTAAATCCAATAGCTATCTGTCAATAAAGTTTTATTGGAAGACAGCCATGACCATTCATTTACATATTGTCCATGTCTACTTTTGGGTGACAATGGCTAAGTTGAATAGTTGTGACAAAGGCTATGTGGCTTACAAAGTCTAAGATATTTACTACCTGGCCCTTTACAGAAAGCTCATTGATCTCTGGACTAAGGAGATATAAAACAAGAAAAATTTTTACTTCCGTATATCACAGAACAATGTCTCAGATGGCTGTGAAGCCAAAAGACTAACGGTGTAAATCTACAGGGAGGAAGCCATGTAGCCAACATCTCAACTTCATGGTGAAATCTGGCCATGGACTTGTTTCAGGAGTATTAGTAAACCAGGGTCTGCCCAGGTGATGTGCTAGATCAAATGTTTTCAAGTACAGGTTGCAGTTCAAATAGTTTGACAGGAAATAAATAAGCTATAGGGGAGTGTGAATTACAACCAGATTCTGGGTGTATGTTATTGGAACATCACAAACTATGGGTTGAATAGTATCCTCTCATGCCTTGCTGGAGCTCTTGAGTGTTCCAAGGTAAAATCTGACAAAAAGTAAAAAGAAAATATGTACTTGACAGGTAATGAGAATACAACTTTTAGGTGGCACACTGGATGATTCAGAAAAGAATTTTTATATTTTTATTTTGAGTATTAAGGAACAAAACTTGCTTGAGGTTGGCAGGAAAAAGCTGTGTTGGTTTCCATGACAAAGTATAGCCACTGCTTCTCTTCTGTGTTGTCCTTTGAAGATGCTGTTGGAGCAAGTGGACTATCCAATGGCATCTCTAAGGGAATATATAGCCTGAGTCACCTGTTCCTTCTGGTACCTGGTCAGCACCCCCAGTCTTTTACCTAAGGGGAAGCTTTCTCCTTATCCAATTTACATCTTCATTTTAACCTGATTTTAATGTGCCTTCATTTTAACCTGACAGACTTCCCATCTTATTAGGCATTTTTTTCCAAATGTCTCTTTATCATGTAGTTTACCGTTTTAACTGTGTTCTAGTTCTGATTTTAATATTTGAATAAGTTAGCTCTTTGTGTCTGTAATATCAATGATAATGATATTAGTTATAGCCTGGTATTCATCTATCAAACACCTCTTTATGAGCCAAGCATTTGAAATACTTTATCTCATTTGACCCTCATATCGGCCCTTGGGACATGAATATAACTATAATTTTTATTTTACAAATGATAATGAGGCTTAGGGAGATAAAATAATTAATGTATTCATGCATCCAACAAATATATACTTACGGCCTACATGTGCCTGGTAGGCACATGTAGGCCGTAAGTATATATTTGAGCAAATAGTCATGAAGCGTGAGCTCGTACTGGAGTAGAGGAGACAGATAATAAAGAAATAAAACAAACACGTAATTCCAAAGTAGGCTGAGGGATCAATAGGAAAGAACAGGGTGAAGGACAGCAAGAGGTCACAATTAGCATGTGGCTGCCTGGTTCCTAAGTTTATCCAAACTCAAGCCTATCTCTGAGATCTCTGTTCTTGAATACCTCCCTATCGTTCCTCCCTCAGTGAAACATGCTAGCCTAGAGTTGGGTGGGATTTTGAGATCCCCTTGGTCCTGCCTAATTATCTTGTAAGGTGAATTTCTCCCTTTTCTGTTTTTGTCCCTTTCTTCTCTGGGTATGGAGACCCCACAGTCTTTCCCAGAAGACTTTTTCTACTATTTTTTTCTTTCTCGTTTTTAAACAGATGAGCAAGTTCCTTCCGTCTGTTTACATTATTTTATTCCTAGCAGGGAGTGTAAGGTATTTAATTCAACTCAGCAAGAATTCAAGATGCCTGGGGCTTAGCAGAGTGCTCTCCACCAACATTTATTGAATAAGTGAATGGACTAGGCTTAAAAGAAAACACATTTAAACCAGACAGGATCCCTGTCCTCAAGGAGTTGACCACTGGCTGAGCAGACTGAACCAGAAACAGCTCCTTATAGTTTAAGGCAGGAAGAAGCAGGCATTGATGAGGTCCACATAAAGTGGCTCTCCAAAATTTCTGCTCTGCAAAATTCCACGAGATGGGATTTGTTTTATGATTCCATTAAGAGCTCCCTTCAATGGTCAGCACTGATCTGTAGCTCCTCCGTGAATTGTGTCTAATGATCTTTTGACTCAAAAGGAGGACAATTTTTTTTTTCTTCAAAACTGAGATAAGGCTCTGCAAGTCTTTGTCCAGGATGGATTTGACAGCCCTGTTCCCAGGGGCATACATTTGTTAGGGTGACATTGATGGCAGTAGTGAGCAGAGAGGTGATGGAAAGGGAGTGTGTACGTGTGAGACTTATTCAGCTATGGGCAATCGATTTAGCTATACGGTCGGTGTCCCCAGAGGCAGGGATTTCCATTTGCCACAATCAGCACCCCAAGGAAGGGGATGGATAGCTGCGGCTGAATGTGTTATTTACGACCTGGACCACAGAAAGCTCATTCCGTCGTGGGAATGTGTGTTCCCTTTACTCCAGCTCTGCAGAACTCTCTGACATTCTCAGGCCACGAGCTCTTCTCTACACGAGCTTGTATTAATTTCCCAGGGCTGTTGGAACAAATGGCTGCAAACTGGGTGGCTTGGAACAACAGACATTTATTCTCCCAAATCTGAAATTAAGTGTCAGCAGGTGCCTGTTCCTCTAGAGGCACTTGTGGATGACCCATCCTTGCCTCTTCCAGCTTTTCCAGAGGTTGCTGGCAGCCCTTGGCCTTCACCTTATAGCTACACTTCTCCAGCCTCCTTCCCGGCGTGCCTCTGTGTCTTCACATCTGTCTCTTGGTGAGGACACCAGTCATTGACCTTAGGGCCCAACCACCTCCAGTATGACCTCATCTCGCTCGTATCTTCAGAGACTCTGCAAAAGCGATCATAGTCACAGGTATTGTGGGGTAGCACTTGAACATATATTTCTGGGAGACACAATACAACCCACATGCCCCTTGCTCCTCTGAAATGGACCTGGAATCTGAACGCTTCTCATCATCTCCAGGGTGACCACCCTAGTCCCCACCACCATCTTCTCTCTCCCCGGTGAACTGCAAGCCTCCTGAAGACTTGCCTGATTCCTCTCCCACTCCCCTCCATCCACTCTCTGCCCCGCAGCCAGGGCAAGCTATCCGAAATACAGATCACAGTGTTTCCTCCAGGGCCTGAAAACCAAAACAGAACCACCACCCCAAGTAGCCCTGCAGTGGCCTCCTGCTGATGCTGGAGAGGAACCAGGTGCCAACGTGGCCTCCTGTCGTTCACTGCTGCTGCCTTCCGCTGCTCAGATGCCCCGAACTGCCTCCTGCCTCTGGTCTTGGGCCCCTGCCGTGGCCTCTGCATGACCTCTGTAAGCCAGGCTCCATGTTCTGGATCTCATTTCATATGGCACCTTCAGGAGAGATCTAGAACATTCATCCTGCCCCCGACTCCCCGTCGGCTCCTCTCATCTTTCCAATGCTTGCTTTTCCTCACAGCAGTTATAACGGCTGCATCGTCTTGTTGATTTACTTAGATGTTGGCATCTCTGCTTCCCACTAAACTGTCGATCCCATCAGGCTGTAGCCTGGTCTCTATGTCCCTTCGTGTCCCCGGTGCCTGGACAGCGTCTGGCAAAAGCAGGTGCTGGAAATTGTCCGTTGGGTGACTGAACAGAGGAACAAGCTGTGACTTTGCTTTCCTCACAAAAGAGCCTTTCAAGTAGCTGGTGATGTTTGGTTTTCTGATTTCCTAGACAGGAAGATCAAAAGAAGGCAATGAGGGAGGAGCGGGTGATGTGAGAGGGGAGCAGAGGACCCTGTTGGTGAGGGAGGAGTCCAGGGATGATCCAGAAAGCACCGCCAGAGGGGTGCCTGGGTGGCTCAGTCGGTTAAGTGTACGATTTCAGTTCAGGTCATGATCTCAAGGTTGTTGAGTTTGAGCCCCACGTCGGACTCTATGCTGACAGCTCCAAGCCTGGAACCTACTTCAAATTCTGTGTCTCCCTCTCTCTCTGCCCTTTCCCTGCTCATACTCTGTCTCTCTCTTGAAAAATAAATAAAACATTAAAAAAAAAAAGCTCTGCCAGCGCTCACACGTGCAGCGGATGGCGGGGGGGGGGCATTTCATGGGGGAAAACATGGCTGACCTCCCAACAACCCATGAAAACGTGTGCACAGTGAAGCTGCAGGAGCAGCAGGGACCGCGACCTGCCTGCTCCTGTCCCCACCTCGCTCTTGCAGTGACCCCCTCTTCTGGCCGGTCATCCCATGTCTTCCTGGTTTCCCCTTGAATTGCTCTGTAGGATTTCCAGCCTCTGTGCTGGGTGGGGGGGCTCCCTCTTCTCACTGCCCAAACCACCAGTCCCTGAGGGGGCTCTCTGTCCCTTGTCCCGTGTGGAGCTGCAGGGAAAGGCCCATCCCCCCCCCCCCCGCTCTACTGATCGCGGCAGACATGCACGTGACCCTTTCTCTGCTCCAGGCACTTGATAAACTCCCCACATTTCACCAAGTCACAGACCCTTTCCTCCCTCTCCACCTCTTAACATCCTGTGATCCGTGACGTGGTAAAGCTGGTGAAATCCAGCCTTCAGTCCTCCCAGAAGCCCTGTGAGGAGGGCACGATCACTGTCTCGCTTAGGGAAGGGGCACAGGGAGTCGATGTAACTTCCGGTATGTGGTACAGTGGCGATCTGGCCGGAGCCCAGAGCCCAAGCTCTTCACGGTCACATTTTCTGCCTCACCTGGGCACCAGGTCACACCGTTGTCTGCCCCTCCATCCTGTCTATCTTTGTGAGGCAGAGGCCTGTGAGTGAACACCTGCACACAAGCTCTTTCATCCTTCATAGTCCAACAAAGGGCCACCTTGAATATCAACTTGGGCAGGTACTTGGAATGGCCACTGCGTCACCTGTTCCACAAATGCTCTGGCTTTGAAACCCAATTTAGCCTTTCCTGGAGACCTTACCTGTAAGCCCAGCACTTTTAGATGCGAGTAAAGGATCCCTTGACTGCAGTGACTTCATAAGAGGATATCCATTTTCTCACCTACCTAGAAATCCAGGGTCCTATCCAAGCTTAATCAGTGGCTTTGTGATGCTTCCAAATGCTCAGGTACAGCCATCCTCAGGGTGCGGCTCCCCTTGTTGGGGGTCGTGACTATGTACAGAAGAGAAGAGAGTCTTTATTTCCTTCTTGTCTCTTTTTATTTGGATTCCAAACAATAAGACCTCCAATAACCCTCCCCACCCCCACCTATTCCTAACACACCCCAGAATGTTCCATTGGCCAAGCTTGGGTCACCTGTTTAGACTGTAGCTGCAAGGCAGTCTGGGAAAACTAGTGCCTGGCCGTATCAGCCTGGATAGTGACTTGTGATAAGCTAGCACAGTTTTGTACAGTCATGGATGTTCAATGATGCTGAAATTGATTTCCCAGAAAGGTTTAATCGAGCTCATTATTCTCAAGATAAGCAGACAGGAAAATAGGCTATATATTTTAGAAAGCATTCACTTCTTCATGCTTAAAAATAAACTTTTCATCTTTGTCAGTTTTCTGGGAAATTCTTTACGTAGAACCCCTCATCCTCTGGCAATTTCACATCAGTTAGGTATTATGGTAAACGAGTAAGTTGTTCTTCCAATTGGCCAATCATACCAAAGAAATCCTGGTAAGTGGTTACAGATTTCTGAGCTCTGACAAATTTATCCAGTCTGGTCAATTCTCAAACAGACTTCACGGATTGCTTTTTTTTTTTTTTTTTTTTTTTTTTTTTTTTTTTTTTTTT
>NW_024412404.1:56847914-56882845 GCF_014898765.1 Herpailurus yagouaroundi
GGGCTCGAACTCACGGACCGTGAGATCGTGACCTGGTTGAAGTCGGACGCTTAACCGACTGCGCCACCCAGGCGCCCCTACTTCACGGATTGCTTTTAAGGCTTCTCCATTTTCTCCTTTCTTTTGATTTTTTCAGGCAGAGTAGAGAAAAATGGATAAAAACTGAAATTTAAGTAATGCCCAGACATTTTTGCTCTGGATGGGGTATTGGTGGAATGAAACACTTGAGACTCATGGTTTCAGAGAGTTTTGGGCTTATTCTTGGGTGGTTGAGTAAAACATGTCCATTTTTCTTGTGATTCTTAGGTGCCTGTTAGCAAGTTGATAGAACCATTATGTTTTAGGGAATGCATATCAGACGTTCAGAAGTAGTTGCATTGTTTAGATGAATGATTAGTAGTTCATCAACAATGCTTACTATTTACATGACCTTGAGTATTTTTTCTTACAAGTGAGGAAACTGAGGCCCAGAAGACTCATTTGAAATCACAGGTGGTTGGGGCGCCTGGGTGGCGCAGTCGGTTAAGCGACCGACTTCAGCCAGGTCACGATCTCGCAGTACGTGAGTTCGAGCCCCGCATCGGGCTCTGGGCTGATGGCTCAGAGCCTGGAGCCTGTTTCCGATTCTGTGTCTCCCTCTCTCTCTGCCTCTCCCCTGTTCATGCTCTGTCTCTCTCTGTCCCAAAAAATAAATAAAAAACGTTGAAAAAAAAATTTAAAAAGAAATCACAGGTGGTTACTGGCAGAAAATCATGAACTTAACCAAAGCACACTACTATGCCCCTACCTGGCTGGAACTTTTAATGAGCATTGTAGTGTAATGACTTCTTTGCCCTTTCTCTCATTTCCTTCTTGTGTTCTGTCCGGAAATTCATGTGAGAAGCAGAAACACTATGACCTAAATAATATTTAATCATGAATAAGAGTCACAGTGGCCTCCTTATCTGTAAACTTGTTTTCTTCTAACCTTTATAAACGTACTGCCCAGAATAACTGAAGGTCTGGATGGGCCTGTACAATCACATTTAGTTACCTTTGTGACCTTCTCCTCAAAATTCTTATAAAGGCACATTTTCTAAGCATTGTGTACAGGGAATGTGTACGATATAAGATTTCTGTCAAAAAGCACTCAAATAGTCTTTAAACAATTGATATTCAAATATGAACTGTTTAGGATCATAAATATTTACAAGGCTGACATTTGATAATTTTTTATGAAAGCTGAGATAACACTTCAGCTGCCGCTTAAGGTTTTGGAGAGAAAGTTGCCTTTGCTTTTTGGAGGTAAATGTGTTTGTAGTAGCCTTTGTTATTGATTGCCTCGTTGGTAATTTTCTTCTGTCTTAAGGCAGACACAAATGTCATTAACATCTCAGAAAAATGTGCCGGTAGAAGTCCCCCAAGGTCAGCTGAAAATCTTATTCATTCTCGTAGCCCCTGCAGCATTCAGTGCTCTATCTAGTTAGCAAAAATGTGTATTGAGCCCCTGCTATGGGCCAGGCCCTGTGCTTCACTCTGGAGATAGCGATGAGGAAGACACATTCCCAAACTCTCAGACTTCATGGGCCTCAGCATCCAACATAACGTTGACCACATCCCATTCAATACTTATCAAAGTCAGCAAAGGAATGAAAGCTATTTTTCCTTTGGTTGTAACTTCGTTAGCAGGATATCACTTACACAAGTAAGATGAAGCTCTGTGATCCTCAGGTGCATTATCCAATGCTTACTACTCACCAGGCACTATCTTACCTTATTACCTATCCGTGCAATAACTCTAGGAAGAAAGTAACTGTTGGTTACATCCCCATTTTGGAGACCACAATTACAGGCCCAGAGAAGTTATATATACCTGGGCCAAAGTCACGGAGCTAGCAAGTGGAGGAACTAAATCGAAACCCAGGTGGTCTGACTTCTGAGTTATTGGCCACTGTACTGTGCCACCTTCCATTTTATCTGCTGTGTTCTCTTTTCGCTCATTGGCCAGCTGCTCTCGTCAATTTTTGACCATGTATTTGCAAACCTGTGTTTTCTCTTCTCCTTTGTGTTGTGGCTGGGTGCTCAATTGCTGAAGAGGCCTGGAGAAGGTTCAGCAGGAGAGGTATATGAGCAATAGATCCCCTCCAAGTCCTGCTGGAGAAAGCCTTGATCTGGAGATCTGCCTCTCTGTTGAATGGGACCTGGTGATTTTAGAAGTTTTTAAAAAATGTTATTTATTTATTTTGAGAGAGAGAGAGAGAGAGAGAGAGAGAGCACGACTGAGTCTCAAGTAGGCTCTGCACTGTCAGCACAGAGCCCAGTGCGAGGCTCAGTCCCACAAACCATGAGATCATGGCCTGAGCTGAAATCAGGAGTCAGACACTTAACCAACTGAGTCACCCAGGCACCCCAGGACCTGGTGATTTTAAAGGAGCATCATAAAGAATGGGAAGCCAGGGTGTGCTGAGCCAATTGCTACTGGCTGGTTTTCCAACTCTGCATCTAGTGGCTTCCTGTAGTTTGAAATTGGCCATAGTAGGAGTACTTATGCCATGGAAACTGGTAAACTGTACAGATCATGCCCTCCCCTCAACTAGAGCTAGTAGTTAGATGTTTACTAGCACACCCCTGGAGAAGACTGAAAGTCACCAAAAATCAGTTTAGATTCAATTTCTTTGCAACCAGCAAGATGTCCCTGCTCTGGAGGCAGGCTCCCAGATCCCAGCCACAGTCACTCCCTGGGTCCCCTTACCCATCCACACTGTTCTCCTCTGCCTTCTCAAATTCCATTCTGAAGGCACCTCCATTCTTTCCATCTCCATCCCAATGCTTCAGCCCACTTATGGACTCCCCTCTAGACGGTAGTAACAGCTTCCTGACTTGTGCCTCTGGACCAAGTCTTGTTCTAACTAGCAACTGTCAACCCCCTGCTTAACCAAGGGGGTGGGGCTGTGATCTTTCTAGAACACAGGTTCCATCTATGGTCAGTCACCTATTTTAAAAGAAGACCTTAGTTTGTTGTTGAAACCTTTCCGAATTGGCTCCTGCTCTTTCTGTCCTGCTGCACCTTGGGCTGTTTCTCTAGTCTACCCTACATTTCAGCCTCACTGAGCTCTGCTGATGGAAGGAGTCACTCTAAATCCCTAAAGGATTTTGCGCAGAGCGTGATAATCCCACTCATCCCATTAGGTTGAAATCTGTGTATTCCCATACCTTCATCTGGTCTGTGTGGTCTTTGAGTACCAGGAAGATGTCTTACTCAACTTGGTCACTGTTATAGATATCTAGAGGTTTGTTTACGCATTACCACTCCTTTATCTTTTGGGGGGAACTGTTTATCTCACCCCTACTCCTGTACCGTTTCTGTGGTTCTATGGGGCAGCCTCTTTGAACCTATAGCCAAGACCTTGGCTCAAGATGGACGAAGCAGGGTCTTCTCTGATATCTCAGAACTAGAAGAGAGTAAAAAAATGGAGAGAGCAAGCTCCCTTTCTTGATGCTGGGATGTAACATGTCCTGTTCCACGAACTGCTGGCAGTCATATTCTGAAGTGTGCATCCAGGATAAAGGAACCCCATCTTCAGTGGAAGACACAACCTGCTGATGTAGAGCCAAGCATAAATGAGAAGCTGGGAAAGAGGGATTGCTGGCTGGGGTCTGTTCTCGAGGTTGGGCTCCCCTTAAAGTGCTATGATACCACGGTGCCTTTCTAATAAACAGACACGTTTGTTTAAATTAGTTTGGGTTGAAATTCTCTAGCAACCTTGATGAGGTAGACGGAATAATTCCTGCCCCAAGATAGCTATGTCCTAATCCTTGGAATCTGTGAATATCTTACATTACACAGCAAAGGGGAATTACAGAGCAGATGGAATCAAAGTTGCTAATCAATTGATTTTTTTTAAGTTTATTTATTTGTCCTAGAGAGAGACAGAGGCAGAGAAAGAGAGGAGGGGGGGAGAGAGAGAGAGAGAGAGAGAGAGATTAAGAGAGAAATAGAGGATCCCAAGCAGGATGGATCCCAAGCAGGCTCCACACCAGCAGTGTGGAGCCAGATGTGGGGCTTGAACTCACGAACCCCGAGATCACGACCAGAGCCAAAACCAAGAGTCAGACGCTCAACTGACTGAGCCACCCAGGCACCCCAACTAATCAACTGATTTTAAGATAGAGAGATTATGCTGCATTCTGCGAATGGACCCAGTGTCATCACAGAGGTCCTTCAAAATGGAAAGGGGAGACAGAAAAGGAGGTCAGAATGATGTGAGTAGGATTCCACTGGGCATTGCTGACTTTAAAGACAGGGAAAGAAACCACGAGGACACAGGCAGCCTCTACAAACTGGAAAAGGCAAGGGAACAGATTCTCCCTGAAAGTCTCCAGAAGGAACGCAGCCCTGCATTCCTTGATTTTAGCTTTATAAGAACCACGTTGGACTTATATCTATAAAACTGTAAGACAATAAATACATTTGTGTTCTTTTAAGCCACTAAATTTGTTACAGCAACACTAGAAAACTCATTCTCTCTAGCACCCTTATAATCACTGAGAACATCTCTACTCTCAGTACCTCAAACTTTAAAATTCCTTTCTCTGAACCCTTGTTTCCATTTTTTTGTTTTGCTCTGTGTTCTTAGCATGTTCTTTAACTATCCTTTATGATCTTTAGTCTCTGCACACACATATTTTATTTTCTTTGTGCAAATCTTCTGGCCGAGTTGTTAGCATATGGAGAGGCATCCAACAGAGTAACAATAGTAAGAGTGGTTTCACTAGTAGTAGACCAAAGGGTTCTTTACCTCTACAGGACCTAGAAAAATGCTTCTAAGTTATTATTTAGGAAAACTTTGTGAAATGGAATTAACGTGTTGACCAAAACCTGCCCCCACCCCCCAAAAACCCAAAATACATACACACACAAAACACTAAAAACAAAACAAAACAAAACACCCACCACCCATAAAAACAATTCCTTAAAATTTCTGGCAAGTATTAATTAAAAAAAAAATTAGAAATAGTAATTAAAACTGGTCAATCCCCCCTTTTAAGAGTAAATTATAAAACAGCATCACCATAAATGCCTTATATCTCCTGCGAATTACTTTTTGAGAATTCAGACGTTTGATCTTTATCTTTTCTCTCTGGCTTTTCATCTTTAAATACGAAATATACTGGTTTCAGTCTTGTGATGTTTCAGTGACAAAGTGAAACACTAGGTTTCTTAAAGGATGAAATGAACCATGAGTATATATCAATTGTTTAATTAAAAACTCCCAATTTATATTCAGCTGACCAAGTTGTATGTCTTTAAGACCTTCATATTGATTTTAATTTTATATTTGTCAATATTTTAAATGAAAAAGATACCCTTTGGCTCAAGAGATTTTGTAGCCTTTCCTTCTCTAGGGTTTTCATTGCCTCCTGAAGCCCATCTCAAAGATCTTTGTCATTAGTGTGGGACCGTCCTATAAGAGCTTGCGAAAACTCAGAATATGATTAAATGTTGTAAATAGTAACTGAAGTTTTAATGTGAAATGAGCATTTTATTGAAACTAAATTCAGGGCTCTGCATGAGCCTGCTATAGATGGGTTTAGCTTAATGTGCCTGGGTTTTCATGAACAGATCACTGAAATGAAAGGGCATATAGTGAAGTTTGCAGCCAGGCTTGGGGGCTGGGACTCAGATCTCAGTTCAATGCAATTTGTGATCTTAAGCAAATTATTTGACCCTTCGGTTTTACGTTATTATTACTATTATTATTTTTTTTTATCATGGGATGCTTCTAGTATGTAAGAATAATATGGCAAACTCACCATCTATCTTTAACAAATCTTAACATTTTGCCATATTTGCTATGGGTCTTTTTTTTTTTTTTTTTGGTAAGAAATAAAATATTGTGGATCTCTGTAAAACCCGTCTCCTCCCCCTCCCCCACCCTAGTTCTTTCCTTCTCTAGTCAATAACTTCTGTCACGAAGGCACTGAGTGTCATTTTTATGCTTTAGACAATCTTACATGTTTTTCAAGTCTGAATAAATGGTATCCTCCTGTGCATATAATTTTTCAACTTCCTTCTTTTATATAATATTTTGTTTTTGAGGCTTATCCATGTCAATGTAGCTCTTATATATTCATTTGAAATGCTTTGCCATTTTCTGTTATACAAATATATGACAGTTTATTTTTCCATTCTCCTTTCAATGGATTCTGAAATTGTTTCTAGTTTTTCACTTTTAGAAAAAAATGCTGCAGCAAACATTTTTCTACATGACCGAGGGAGAGGGTTTCTAGGCTAGGAGAATAGCTATGGAATTGTTAGGACTTAGCACACATACATCTCAAACTTTCCCTGATCTCGTCACATTGCTCTCCAAAATGATCGGCATAGTGGCTGCTGTGTAAGTCCCGTTTCTCCACATTGCCACTGGTCCAGTGGTCCCCCAAACCAGCCCTTGGTTCAGTGATGTCCTAGAAGGACTCACAGCACTCAGAAATAGTTTCTCCTCCTGGCTATGGTTTATTACAGGGAAAGAAAACAAAGCAGGATCCATACAGAAAAAGGGCACAAGGGACCAAGTCTGGGGACAGCAGGTGTGAGCACCCAGAAGTCCTCTCCCAGTGGAACTGTACAGGATGTGCTAATTCCTTTGACACCTAATGGTAGCAATAGGTATGAAGTATTATGTGTCCAGGGAAGGCCTAAGGGTCTGGAGATTTTAATGGAGGTTGATCGTAGAGGCACATGTTGCCTTTGTGACTAGCTCTAGTTACTGAAACTCCAGATCTGCAGAAGGGAAGTAGCTGTTCACCAAAAATCACAGGGTCTGCACAAATTACCTAGACAGCTGGTGTAGCATGGTTAGAGTATATAAAATGCCTTATCACTTAATATCATAAAGATTCCAATAGCTCAGTTCCCAGGGACCAGCCAGAGGCTAGACCCGCAAGCAGGCCCTCCCCAGAATGTGTAAGATTTAGGCAGTCAGGCCTGCTGAGTTAATTTTTCTGCACACTTGCCAACTTGATATTTTCAGGCTAAACTTTTAGTCAGTTTGAGGGGTGTGAAATAGAATCTCATTAGTATTGTAATTTGCATTTTCTTGATTACAGGCGAGACTGAGTGAGTTGTCTGTTCTTCTGTGAGTTGTTCATTTGTAGTAGCCTTTCTTTTCCCCATTACAGTTTTGGTCTTTTCCTTATTGACTTGCAATTCTTTCCACATTTTGAATATTAATCCTATGGTGGATGCGTGTTGCAAGTACCTTTGCCCCATCTATAAATTGACTTTCTCTTATACTCCCAGGTTTTTTAAAATTTTTTTTAAATGTTTTTATTTATTTTTGAGACAGAGAGAGACAGCATGAGCAGGGGAGGGTCAGAGAGAGAAGGAGACACAGAATCCGAAGCAGGCTCCAGGCTCTGAGCCGTCAGCACAGAGCCCGATGCGGGGCTCAAACTCATAGACCATGAGATCATGACCTGAGCCGAAGTTGGATGCTTAACCAACTGAGCCACCTAGGCACCCCACTCCCAATTTTTTGAGTTATTTTTTTTTGAACTTGTGTTGAATATTATTGAATGATGTTTCCTTATTCACTGATGTATTCATTTCTTGTGGCTGCTGTGACACATTACCACAGACTTGATGACTCAAAGCAATGGAAATTCATTCTCCTCCTCCAGTTTTGGTGGCCAGAAGTCTGAAATTAAATTGTCAAAAAAATAATAATAAATAAAAATAAATAGTCTGCAGGGTGGGTTCCTTCTGGAGGCTTTACAGGAGAATCCATTCCATGCCTCTCTCCTATCTGCAGTATTTGCCAGAAATCCTTGATCTTCCTTGGCTAGTAGCTGCATTACTCTAATGATGGAATCTATTTTCCTGTTGCCTTCTCCTCTGCCCTGTCTTCTCTTTATGTTTTTTATAAGAACACATCATTGAATTTAGGGCCCGGATAATCCAGGATGAAGTCCTCATCTCAAGACTTTCTTAATTATGTATGCAAAGACTTCTTCCAAATCAAATAAGATTCACAGGCTTGGGGATTAGGGAAAGGACATATCTTTCGGGAGACCACCGTGCAGCCCACTATAATAGAGATGACCCTTTTTTTCTTCTTTAATCTGTTAATGTAGTAGATTATATCTATAGTCTAACATTGAACCATCCTTGCATTCACAGGATAAATCGCAGTTGGCTGTAATGTTTTTATAGCTGCTCTCTCTTTCTCTGTATGTGACAGAGCCAAATTCAATTTCCTTATATAGTATTTAGCCTTTTTGCCTCTGTGCTCATAAGTAAGATTAGACTATAATTTACTATAGTCTATATAGTTAAAATATAGTCTAAATATAGTTACTATATTTTCTTATCCAGCTTTGATTTCATGGTCTGATGAAGTAATTCAGGGCCTTCCCTCTTTCCTAGTTATTGGAATAGTTTGTGTAAGGTGGGAAAACTTGCCTATCACAGCCACTTGACTTTAACTGAGGCTCAGTTTCCTCATAAGTCAAATGAGGAGAATGCTGGCACCAACCCTGGGGATGGTCAAGAAGATTCGAGATAAGGCTTGCGGTGAGGGGGCTGGCACCCGGGAGCCCTCTATAAGGTGGGCTGTTGGTACTGCAGGTGACACCTGTTCTAAACAACGCCTGATTTTGCAGCTCTTGATGCCTTCTGAGACTGTCCTCTCTTGAGATACCTCTGATGTTTGCCCAAGTTCAAAGTGAGAAGTGGCTGGTGTAGACGAGAGAACACTGGACTGGAAGCCAGAAGGGCTGGTGTGGCTGTTAACTACCTGGGCGGCTTGGATCAAAGCACTTGTTTTGTACCTTTCTGCTTTTAGACAGTTTTCTTTTCTGTTTTCAAGCAATTTTGTCTCTACTGCTTCCAGGGGGTCAGCATGAGTAACTTCCAGGCAGATTCTCTTTTATAAAAATAGCTCCAAATCCCACGAAACATTCCTAAGAGGCTTTGCTGCCTATAACAGACAAGAAACTGTCCGTTAGTGGATCAAGCAGATTTAATTTGCCTTTCAAAAGTGTTCAAGTTTGATTAAGAGCAACATTTAATGAATAATAAAAGCTACTGTTTGTTGACATCCTATTCTGTTCAAGGTACCCTGCTGAGGTCACTAGATAAATTCCACCAGCCCCCTGAGTCCTCATTTTATCAATGGGACACCAATACTTGGAGAGGTGAAATAACGTGCCCCAGGTCACAGAAATGCAAACATTTATTTAATCCTTGGATTCATTTCCATAATCTCACCAAGCCACAGACTTGCCAAAAAAGTAGCTGATGGAAGTCCCAGAAGGTGTCACTCAGAGAAGAGACTGGGTGCTCCAGACATCTCTGAGCAGCCAATGTAGTGATCTGGGGTCTGTCTGAATGGTGGCTGGAGCATCATGGCGCCTGCTGGGTGAGTGACATACTTACTGATCACTCTTTACTACGTGCTGTTTGCCATGCAGAGAGCTCCCATGTGCATTGACTCACTTGATCTGAGCATCCGTGCTAAAGAAACAGAGACAACTGAGCTCATTCAGAAGGATCCAAAGCACTACGTCAGAGGCTATTTGTCTCAAGCAGTCACTGCTCTACTCAAAAAATGGGAGGAGAGGCATTAAAAACACGAGTTTGTTGCTAGCATAAGTGAAGATCCTAACCACACCTAGCTTCATTGGAAATAAATCTGACACCTAGAATATGATGATAATGGTTCAGCCTGCTCCAAAGGTCAACAGAGCCTTCTCTGGCATCCCGAAAGCTATGAGGACTGACTAATGGGCCTCATTAATCAGTGTAATCGGGTATTATGAAAGCTGCAGCTCCTGCCACGATGGGAATATCAGGTGCCAACTCAAAGGTGCGGATGGACCCTGTTATTAGTAAGGCGCTCTCAAAAATTTCAACCTAACTCCTATTCGGGCTGGTTAAAGGAGAAATGAAAACAAATCCGATTGTCAGATTGGGTAGCACCTTACAACTGGTGGAAAGGATTCAGAAGAAGTCATTATCCAGTCGCAGAAGCCTTTCCTGTTCATTTTCTTAACAGTGGTAACGAGAACAATAGATGCAAAAGGAATGACTTGGTAATGTTGGATGTCATCCTGAAGCCTTTTTATCACAGAGTGCCAGGGTGTCTACGAGCCTGGCAGTATTGCTTCTGGAAGGCAAGTCCTTAAGGAGTCAGGATGCTTTAACTGCTATTTGTTTAAAATAGCACCTTGCCCTTAACTAACCTAATTTCTGGGGCCATGTCTTTGGCCTTTCAGAATGACCCATATGGAATTTCTTTGGGGTCATCGCTATGATACATTGCTCTCATCAGAGGTGGTTTCATAAGTATTTATTGAAGGACTCTGAGATTCTGGGGTTGTAGAGTGTGTCGGATTTGGGTCTATATTCCCACATGCATGGGAAAATTGGCTGAATGTATAGTAAAGTTCTGGAATCGAAAATTAGTCCAGATTGCTTTCTGTATCTGCGACAGGGGCTAGGTGCTCTCTGGGATGCAAAGAGGCAGAAGACATGGTCCTGCCCTTCAAAAAGCTGAGGATGAGGATGAAAACCAGCCTTCATGTCAAGTGCCACTGCCATTTGGTTGGCTGGTTGGTGGTGGATGCCTGGAGGGCAGTGTTGAGACAATGTTGAGAACTAGTCTGGGATCAGTGGGAAAAACACTGTGCTCAAATCTAACATCTATCGTGATCAAGGACGTGGGAGATATCACGATGCAACATATTTTCCATCCCCAGGTCAAAAAGCATAAATAAACACAGTGCAATATAGCTGGTGTCGGGGAGCACAGGAATATTTTGATGACACTTGGTGGTAGTTCCATTGGGGGTAGGAATACCTTCCCCCTTTAGGGCCGGGGGTTGTTCTAGCCCTCTGTGGACAGACTGATGCACATCTTGAGGAAGGAGGTGAGGTTGCCGTGCAGCTCAGGCACCCGTGATGGCAGCTGGTTCATGGAGATGCTTCCAAAAATGAGGTAGAACGGCGCTGTGGTCGCCTTGTAACTGGTCACGCACCTGCTGCCCAATGCTGACAAGCCCCAGATGCTGCTGGGTCCTTATGATATGACTTTGCAGAATCTGTCACATAGAAGAGCTTGCCTTTTAGAATCAGATGAAGGGGTTTTGGTTCTTATATCCAAAAGGTAGCTTTGAGAAGCCCTCCAGGTGTGTGGAGGGGGCCCGGATTCTGATGGGGACTCGTACACACTGGGAAGCTTACGATGCCACCCAGCATACAGAATTCAGAACAAGACTGACATGAAACCATAATACAACTGCATTTTCAAAATGACACGGAGCTTGTATACATGCTGAAATTTAAATGGTTTCTTGCTGGATTTTAAAATTTCTTGACTTTCTCCCTGCTTAGCTGGTACCCTGCATACGTACTTGTTTCACTCCTTGGAGATTCAGTCCTGGCTGTAGACCTACCCGTCAGACAGGTTCAGGAGTGGCAGGACAGAAAAACAGCACTTTCTGTCATCCTTGTGGCCATACCCATATTCACTCCATGCTTTGGCTGTTCTAACTCCAGTATGTGCAAAATATGCTTTGTAGAAACGCTTACTGATGCTGTTCCCAGTGGCTTTTTTAGCTCCACCCTCACAGACAGTGAAGGGAACACCCGCAGAGCCGACAGAACAGGATCAGGGAGAGGCTTGGCTCCCAGAAAGAGTGTAATTCATTCTGGCTGCTTCCAGGAGAACCCAGGCTGCCAGAGTGGGGCATCTCCGGGTAGTCCGGTAGCTTCTCGGTGCTGCCCCCACACTGCATTAAAGCCGTCCTGAGTTCTCACAAGCCCTGAGCAGCCTGCCTGCTTGGCTGAAACTAAGCATTGGGGAAATTCCTTGGCCCTAAATAATTGGTGTTGTAACATTCTGAAAAGACCGATTTCTCCCCTTACATTTCAACAGATGCAGAGAATTAATTCCACCTGCCACCGCATCCTTGAATAAAGAGGTCATTCGTTGACAGCCCTTCTCGCATCCACTCATGGAAGCACAGAGTGTTCATGATGTCTGGTGAGTACCCATCCAGAGGGGAGAGGCTGGAGGGCTGGATGGCAATGCTCTCCTTGCCTCTGACTTGTTATTTTCCCAAGTGATGTCAAAAAGCTTGTCTCAGCCTTCCTGTTCATTAATAAAACTCCTGGCTGAGACACACTCATGCTGACCATTAGACTCAACACGTGTTTCTTTTTTTCTTTTTTTTTTTTAAGAAATTCTTTTTTATTAAAAATCTTTTTATCTTTATTTATTTTTGAGAGAGAGACAGCATGTGAGCAGGGAAGGAGCAGAGAGAGAGAGGGAGACACAGAATCAGAAGCAGAGAGAGGGAGACACAGAATCAGAAGCAGATTCCAGGCTCTGAGCTGTCACCCCGGAACCTGATTCCGGGCTCAAACCCATGAACTGTGAGATCATGACCTGAGCCGAAGTTGGTCGTTTAACCAACTGAGCCACCCAGGCGCCCTCAACACATGTTTCTTGCCTACGTGTCCTGCCCTAGGTTGGAGGTTGAGAATCCCGAGACAGCATCTGTCCTGGGCGTCTTGCAATCCAGTAAGGAGGGGGGATACATAAATACCTGTGCACCGGTCCAGTAAGGACTGTCCTGGAGGGGTGGACTCCAACTCATACTTTACTTCTTTCTCTCATATTTTATAATCCATCTAGTAGGAAGGCACATTAGTATCGAAAATATTCCAGATCTGACCACCTGTGCTCAGAATCCTCTGATAGATCCCCTTTTCACTCATTGCCAAAACCTAACATCCTGAGAATGGCTGCAGCCTGACTCCCCGGCGTGTTTCAGAACATGATGTCTTATCCTCTGCTCCAGCCAAATGTGCCTGGCACTTAGTAGGCCCTCAGTGAGTATTTGCCGGATGAATGGGTGATTTGAATGACTGCATCACTGCAACATTGTGTGGGAGCAGGGGGTGACTATCACAAGGGACAGGTGGGGATGTCTGAAAGGTTTCAATCATGAGGACACCACTTCTCAGCTGGGTGTTTTACAGGCCAGATGGCTGGTGAGGACGGGAGCAGCTGGGTTACTTTCAGGCAGTGGGAACAGCAGTCAGAAAGGCACAGGAGGCTGGCAGAGAAAATTTAAGAGAGCATACTTGTTCAGTGACAATTTTATGACATCTAAGTGTCCTGTCTCCAGACTCTTTATCTTACATGACTCATCATATTCTTATAAAGTCTGAGGTTTTTGTAGTCTTAGCTTAATCTGAGTCAAGTACTGCTCTGAAAACCAAATTCCTATCGGAAGATTTAAATTTGATGCTGGAAAATATGGGGTATTCTCACCCATTCTAGACAGATTCCTAAGATAGTCAAAGGCATAAATCTATACACAGAAAGAGGTATAGCTAGAAATCCAGAGACTCAGATTTGTTGGTATTGATTCTCACAGGGAAAGGGAATGAAAATATCAGTTAGGGTGGCTGGCTGGTGGAGGTGGGGATCCTCCCACCCTCAACCTGACGTTTTTCAGAGAAGCTGAGTTTGACAGAAGAGACAAGGTGCTATCTGAAATGCAGGCTTGGCCCTTTTAGTCCACAGGGACTCCAGCATCATGGATGAAGTGATACCATTCAAATTTCTTTAGGATTCTAAAGAAAATTAAGTAAAATGTCCAGAATTCAACGTGTGATATTTAAAAAACAACAAAAACTCTACCAAGTTGGGGCGTGAGAAAGCACCAGATTTTGAGGTCAAAACCTGGCGTTAAAATCCCGGCTCCACCCTTTGGACTTTGGGCCAAATGACTCTTATGAGTCCAGGTTGTCTCCATGATAAACGATAGGTCCAGTGTGTGAAACGGCCCAATATAAACGCTCAAAAATTATTAGTGAAAACGGAATCTGGAAGTTATAATTCAGGCCGACATGCATGAACAAACAGGAAGCTAAACAAAAGGAAGCTAAACAAAAAGGAAGCTAAATCTAGAAAATATTAGTCAAAGTGATGGAGGGCAAAGATTACAGAAAGAGATGCCAAGGACTAGAGAACAACATTTTGTATTTTCTAATGTTATTGATGAAGTTGGTATTCATTATTACAACACTGATTCACTTGGGATTGAAAAGGGATACCATATGCCTTACTGCAGGAACGAAGTCATAATTCATTACCGTTAAAATAAAATCATTAGGATGACATATTACCAACATAAGGAACACAGTCACAAAGCTCTAGAAAAATCAACAATTCGTGAGCAAGCTTTCGTGGGTAGAAATGCATGAGTGATTATGATACTGTGGGTCCTTCTTTATCCCAAGGGTTCGGGAAATATTTTGGGGGTTCTTTGGGTTGGTAAGACCCCTGTATTCACATGGAAGTATAAGGCAGGATATTGAGTTTACAGAATGCAGTTCACTGGCTTTGAGTATGGTTTGCAAGGGAAATAGATCTATTTGGCCATAAAGTGAGATAGGTCGTGCAGATGAGAATGCTTTCCAAATTGCAAAGTACTAGAAACGTGTTGGTTCGTTTTCACTTTCTACCTTCCAAAATTATTCATAGACTAAACGAGACAGTGTCTACCTAGAGATGCCTTGTGGATGATGTCCAGTGCGGAAAGATGTGTGGAGAATGCATGGGAACCTTCATTAACTTGGAGGAGGATGGGAAACTGAGGAGGATGGAAAATCGGTGCCACTATTTTGGGGGGCCATTTGTCAGCTTTCAGGGAAACTGAATATACACATACTCAAAGACTCAGCAATTCCGGGTTGAGGAAATTTCTTGCCTACATCAAGACTTGCACACAAGGATGTTTACCACAGCATTGCCTGTAATAACAAAGGTTTGGAAATAAGCTAATAGCCAACAGTAAGAGGAATTGGTAAGTGTGGCAAATTCATAAAATGGAGTATCATATAGCAGTTGAAAATAATCATCTATTTACTAATCAAGCCCAACAGAGAAAAAAAGACTAAAGACTTGAATAGTCACTTCACTTAGTGATTGATAAATGTATAAAAAAACCATCGAGTTCATTGGTTATCAAGGAAATTCAAACTAAAGCCATATTTTATAGTGACAACATTGACACAAGTTTGATTATGACAATATCAAGTCTTTGAAAAGCTTAGAGCCACAGGAACACTTACCCTCTGCTGGTGGGAATGGAGGTTGCTGCAGCCCCTTTGGACATTGGTGTGGCATCGAGTGAAAGTTGAAGACGTGTGTACCCCTAACCTAGCAATTCCGCTTTGTGACATCGAGGTGCTCCTGCACAGATGCTCAGGAACATTCATACCAGCTTTGTTCCAGTAAAACACTGGAAACCATCCAAATGTCTGAGGATGAAGACTGGATAAATAATGATGCGTGGTTATGCAAATTAATACACAATAGTTATAAGCATCTGCAGGAATGAACTGTGCACATAATACTGAATTTTTAAAAGATGCGTGAAAATGCATGTAATTCCATTTATGTGAAGTTGAAAAGCATGAAAAATCACACAATATATCATTTAGGAGTATATGACGCGTATGGCAAAACTAACAAAGAATAAGGAAATAATGAGCAAAACTTTGGGATACAGTTACTTCTAGAGGGAGAGAGTTTGGTTGAATCTGGGGGGCCACCCTGGGCTTCTGTGACACTGGCAATGTGACTGCAGGAGGACTACCAGGGGCTCATTTTATGCTCAACCTCAATACCCTTGTATACACATGTGAAAAACAGACTGATCTCAAAGATACAGTAGTATTAAAGGAAGAAAGTAAAAAGTCAAATGAGCTACCCAGAACATTCCTGTCTGTGGGGAAAAGATAACCCACACTAGTAAAATATTGTTAGGGATGTCTTTAGATGTAAATAAGGTCACTCAGGGAAGTTCTATTATTTATTTATTTATTTGTTTGTTTATTTGTTTGTTTTTATTTTTTTAACTTTATTTTTTATTTTTTAAAATTTACATCCCAATTAGTATATAGTGAAGCAATGATTTCAGGAGTAGATTCCTTAATGCCCCTTACCCATTTAGCCCATCCCTCCTCCCACCACCCCTCCAGCAACCCTCAGTTTGTTCTCCATATTTATGAGTCTCTTCAGTTTTGTCCCCCTCCCTGTTTTTATATTATTTTTGTTTCCCTTCCCTTATGTTCATCTGTCTTATCTCTTTAAGTCCTCATATGAGTGAGGTCATATGATTTTTGTCTTTCTCTGACTAATTTCACTTAGCATAATACCCTCTAGTTCCATCCACGTAGTTGCAAATGGCAAGATTTCATTCTTTTTGATTGCCGAGTAATACTCCATTGTGTACACACACACACACACACACACACACACACACACACACACACCACATCTTCTTTATCCATTCATTCATCGATGGACATTTGGGCTCTTTCCATGCTTTGGCTATTGTTGATAGTGCTGCTATAGACATGGGGGTGCATGTGTCCCTTCGAAACAGCACACCTGTATCCCTTGGATAAATGCCTAGTAGTGCAATTGCTGGGTCATAGGTTAGTTCTATTTTTAGTTTTTTGAGAAACCTCCAGACTGTTTTCCAGAGTGGCTGCACCAGCTTGCATTCCCACCAACAATGCAAAAGAGATCCTCTTTCTCCGCATCCTCGCCAACATCCGTTGTTGCCTGAGTTGTTAATGTTAGCCATTCTGACAGGTGTAAGGTGGTATCTCATTGTGGTTTTGATTTGTATTTCCCTGATGATGAGTGATGTTGAGCATTTCTTGTGTCGGTTGGCCATCTGGATGTCTTCTTTGGAGGAGTGTCTATTCATGTCTTTTGCCCATTTCTTCACTGGATTATTTGTTTTTTGGGTGTTGAGTTTGATAAGTTCTTTGTAGATTTTGGATACTAACCCTTTATCTGATATGTCATTTGCAAATATCTTCTCTCATTCTGTCAGTTGCCCTTTAGTTTTGCTGATTGTTTCCTTCGCTGTGAAGAAGCTTTTTATTTTGATGAGGTCCCAGTAGTTCATTTTTGCTCGTTTCCCTTGCCTCTGGAGACGTGTTGAGTAAGAAATTGCTGCGGGCAAGATCAAAGAGGTTTTGCCTGCTTTCTCCTCGAGGATTTTGATGGCTTCCTGTCTTACATTGAGGTCTTTCATCCACTTTGAGTTTATTTTTGTGTATGGTGTAAGAAAGTGGTCCAGGTTCATTCTTCTGCATGTTGCTGTCCAGTTTTCCCAGCACCACTTGCTGAAGAGACTGTCTTTATTCCATTGGATATTCTTTCCTGCTTTGTCAAAGATTAGTTGACCATGCATTTGTGGGTCCATTTCTGGGTTCTCTACTCTGTTCCATTGATCTGAGTGTCTGTTTTTGTGGCAGTACCATACTGTCTTGATGATTACAGCTTTGTAGTATAGCTTGAAGTCTGGGATTGTGATGCCTCCTGCTTTTTAAGATTTCTTTGGCTATTTGGGGTCTTTTCTGGTTCCATACAAATTTTAGGATTATTTGTTCTAGCTCTGTGAAGAATGCTGGTGTTACTTTGATAGGGTTTGCATTGAATATGTATATTGCTTTGGGTAGTATCGACATTTTAACAATATTTGTTCTTCCTATCCAGGAGCATGGAAACTTTTTCCATTTCTTTGTGTCTTCAATTTCTTTCATAAGCTTTCTATAGTTTTCAGTGTATAGATTTTTCACCTCTTTGGTTAGATTTATTCCTAGGTATTTTATGGTTTTTGCTGCAACTGTAAATGGGATCAATTCCTTGATTTCTCTTTCTGTCGCTTCATTGTTGGTGTATAGGAATGCGACCAATTTCTGTGCGTTGATGTTATATCCTGCAACTTTGTTGGATTCGTGAATCAGTTCTAGCAGTTTTTTGGTGGAATCTTTAGGGTTTTCCATAAAGAGTATCATGTCATCTGTGAAGAGTGAGTTTGACCTCCTCCTGGTTGATTTGGATGCCTTTTATTTCTTTGTGTTGTCTGATTGCAGAGGTTAAGACTTCCAATACTATGTTGAATAATAGTGGTGAGAGTGGACATCCCTGGCTTGTTCCTGACCTTAGGGGGAAATCTCTCAGTTTTTCCTCATTGAGGATGATATTAGCGTTGGGTCGTTCATACATGGCTTTTATGATATTGGGGTATGATCCTTCTATCCCTACTTTCTTGAGGGTTTTATGAAGAAAGGATGCTATATTTTGTCAAATACTTTGTCTGCATCTATTGAGAGGATCATATGGTTCTTGTCCTTTCTTTTATTGGTGTGATGAGTCACGTTAATTGTTTTGTGGATATTGAACCAGCCCTGCATCCCAGGTATAAATCCCACTTGGTTGTGGTGAATAATTTTTTTAATGTATTGTTGGATCCGGTTGGCTAATATCTTGTTGAGGATTGTTGCATCCATGTTCATCAGGGAAATTGGTCTGTTGTTCTCCTTTTTAGTGGGGTCTCTGTCTGGTTTTGGAATCAGGGTAATGCTGGCTTCATAGAAAGAGTTTGGAAGTTTTCCTTCCATTTCTATTTTTTGGAACAGCTTCAAGACAATAGGTGTTAACTCTTCCTTCAATGTTTGGTAGAATTCCCCTGGAAAGCTATCTGGCCCTGGTCTCTTGTTTTTTGGCAGATTTTTGATTACTAATTCGATTTCCTTACTGGTTATGAGTCTGTTCAAATTTTCTATTTCTTCCTGTTTCAGTTTTGGTAGTGTATATGTTTCTAGGAATTTGTCCATTTCTTCCAGATTGCCCATTTTATTGGCATATAACTGCTCATAATATTCTCTTATTATTGTTTTTATTTCTGTTGTGTTGGTTGTGATTTCTCCTCCTTAATTCTTGACTTTGCTTATTTGGGTCCTTTCCTTTTTCTTCTTGATCAAACTGGCTAGTGGTTTATCAATTTTGTTAATTCTTTCAAAGAACCAGCTTCTGGTTTCATTGATCTGTTCTACTTTTTTTTTTTTTTTTTTTTTGGTTTTGATAGCCTTAATTTCTACTCTAATCTTTATTATTTCCTATTTCCTGTGTTCTGCTGGTTTTGGGTTTTATTTGCTATTTTTTTTCCAGCTCCTTAAGGCTTAAGGTTAGGTTGTCTATTTGAGATCTTTCTTCCTTCTTTAGGAAGGCCTGGATTGCTATATACTTTCCTCTTATGACCTCCTTTGCTGTGTCCCAGAGGTTTTCGGTTGTGGTGCTATCATTTTCATTGACTTCCATATACTTTTTAATTTCTTCTTTAACTGCTTGGTTAGCCCATTCATTCTTTAGTAGGATGTTCTTCAGTCTCCAAGTATTCGTTACCTTTCCAAATTTTTTCTTGTGGTTGATTTCGAGTTTCATAGCATTGTGGTCTGAAAATATGCACGGTATGATCTCGATCTTTTTGTACTTACTTAGGGCTGATTTGTGTCCCAGTATATTGTCTATTCTGGAGAATGTTCCATGTGCACTGGAGAAGAATGTATATTCTGCTGCTTTAGGATGAAATGTTCTGAATTTATCTATTAAGTCCATCTGGTCCAATGTGTCATTCAAAGCCATTGTTTCCTTACTGATTTTTTGATCAGATGATCCGTCCATTGCTGTGAGTGGGGTGTTGAAGTCTCCTACTATTATGGTATTACTATCGATGAGTTTCTTTATGTTTGTGATTAATTGATTTATATATTTAGGTGCTTTCCCATTTGGTGCATAAATGTTTACAATTTTTAAGTCTTTTTGGTCTATAGACCCCTTGATTATAATATAATGCCCTTCTGCATCTCTTGATACAGTCTTTATTTTAAAGTCTAGATTGTCTGATGTAAGAATGGCTGCTCCAGCTTTCTTTTGTTGACCATTAGCATGATAGATGGTTCTCCATCCCTTTATTTTCAATCTGAAGGTGTCTTTAGGTCTAAAGTGGGTCTCTTGTAAACAGCATATAGATGGGTCTTGTTTTCTTATCCATTCTGTTACCCTATGTCTTTTGATTGGAACATTGAGTCCGTTGATGTTTAGAGTGAGTACTGAAAGATAAGAATTTATTGCCATTATGATGCTTGTAGAGTTGGAGTTTCTGGTGGTGTTCGCTGGTCCTTTTTAATCTTTTGTTGCTTTCAGTATATATATATATATATATATATATATATAGAGAGAGAGAGAGAGAGAGAGAGAGAGAGAGAGAGATAGGTATGTATATATGTGTATATATATCTATATCTATATCTATATCTATATCTATATCTATCTATCTATATATATATATAGATAGATATCTTTTTTTTTTCATCTCTTCTCCCCTCAGAGAGTCCCCCTAGAATTTCTTGCAGGGCTGGCTTAGTGGTCAGAAACTCCTTTAATTTTTGTTTGTCTGGGTAACTTTTTATCTCTCCTTCTATTTTGAATGACAGCCTTGCTTGATAAAGAATTCTTGGCTGCATATTTTTCTGATTCAACACATTGAATATATCCTTTCACTCCTTTCTGGACTGCCAAGTTTCTGTGGATAGGTCTGCTGCAAACCTGATCTGTCTTCCCTTGTAGGTTAGGGACTTTTTTCCCCTTGCTGCTTTCATGATTGTCTCCTTGCCTGAGCATTTTGTGAATTTGACTATGATATGCCTTGTTGAAGGTCGGTTTTTGTTAAATCTAATGGAAGTCCTCTGTGCTTCCTGGATTTTATGTCGGTGTCTTTCCCCAGGTTAGGAAAGTTTTCCGCTATGATTTGCTCACATAACCTTTCTATCCCTATTTCTCTCTCTTCCTCCTCTGGGACCCCTATGATTCTGATGTAGTTCCTTTTTAATGAGTCACTGATTTCTCTAATTCTTAAATCATGCTCTTTTGCCTTAATCTCCATCTTTTTTTCTGCTTCTTTATTCTCTATAAGTTTGTCCTCTATATCACTGATTCTCTGTTCTGCCTCGTCCATTCTTGCCACCACTGCATCCATCCATGATTGCAGCTCAGTTATAGCATTTTTAATTTCATTCTGGCTGTTTTTTACTTCATTTATCTCTGCAGAAAGGGATTCTAATCTATTTTCGACTCCAGCAAGTATTCTTATTATCGTGATTCTAAATTCTGGTTCAGACATCTTGCTTGTGTCTGTGTTGGTTAAATCCCTGGCTGTCGTTTCTTTGTGCTCTTTCTTTTGGGGTGAATTCCTCCGTTTTGTCATTTTGAAGGGAGAAAAGGAATTAATGAGGGAGAAAAATTGAAATTAAATTAAAATTAAAAATTAAACACACACACACAAATCGAAAAGATGATGCTAGATCCTAGGTGTGTTTTGATTTGGGTGTAGAAAGTGGTTTGACAGATTAGAGGAACAAAAAAAAGGGGGGGGGAGAGAAAAAGAAATTGAGAATTTGAAAAAATGAACACACTAAAGTAGACTAAAATACACAAAAGCAGAGAACACAGTAGAAAAAGTTAGAGAAAAATATTTTTGATAAAAATTAAAAAAATATATGAATTTTTTCATTTTCTGTATTTAAGAAAAAAGAAACAAAATGAAAAAGGGAAAAAAGATTTAAAAAAAGAAAGAATAAAAGACAAAAAAAAGAAATCGTTTGAAAATCTGAAAAAGTGGATACACTGTAGTAGACTGAAATAAAATGATGGGAGTAGGAGAATTTGAAAAAAATTACATAAAAGCAAAAAATGTAATAAAATTAAATAAAAATATTTTTAAGATAAATTGAAAGTAAAAATGATGTTTTTCTCTTTCTGCATTTAAGAAAAGGAAAAGAAATGAAAAAGAGGAAAAAGGGAAATTGTTTGAAAATTTGAAAAGGTGAGTACACTGAAGTAGACTAAAATAAAATGATGGAAGTAAAGTAGAATTTGAAAAAATTTATACAAAAGTAAAAAATATAATAAAAATTAAAGACATATTTTTAATAAAAATTGAAAATAAAAATGAGTTTTTTCTCTTTCTGTATTCAAGAAAAAGAAAAGAATTGTAAAAGAGAAAAAGGAAAATGAGAGAAAAAATAATTGAGTAGATGAACCTGCTAATAGATTGAAGTAGGACTGAAATTGCTTCGTTTTCCCCAGAGGTCAGTCCATGTAGCTCTTCATAGTCCATAAATTAAGGTTTGTGAGGTTTGTGCTCTTGATGAGCAAAATTGGCCCAGTTGGGCGGGGGCTCGGTGTAACAGCTCCGCTCTCCCCCAGATGGCACTGCTAGCCTACTGGGGTGGATTGTTGCGATGCTCCTCGGTGCGCATGCGCATGCGTGGGAGTGGTGAAAAATGGCGTCACCCAGCCACCCAGTCACTTCCCCCGGATCAGCAATCGTGCACCGGTCCTCTGTCTTCAGCTCTCGTTCACTCCCCGCTTTTACACTCTCCGTGACCAGGCCCCAGGCAGTACCTCTCTCCCGAGTTTTGTCTCAGAGGCGGCTGTTTTCCCCGGCCCCTTACTTCCGCAGGACAGCGGCTTTGACCCGCTCAGCCCCCTGCGGGAGGGTCTCACCCAGCAATGGCCGAATGAGCAACGGCCGAATGTTGGCTGCACCCAGGAATGCTTGCTGGACCCTTCTGCGGCTGGTGCCCCAAGACTGTGGCCAGGTGCCGCCCGCCCCAGAAAAGTTCATGAGATAATTTGGCAGCAGCTTTTCAGGGATTATGGAAAATCACCACACACATCTGGCACCAGGCTTCAGCCTTAAGGATCTTGTTTCAGCCCCAGCAAATGTGGCCATTTTCTGGGGTCTGCTGGGACCAGGCGGCTTCAACTGTCTCCACCAAATGTCCTTCCAGCAGTGGAACTGCTTTTCCCTGTGTGGCTTGAGAACCTCCCAGACTCCACTCTGCTCCTGGGGATTCACCCTTCCCACCAGAGCACCGCCAGGTATGGAGCTGCGGAGTTGCAGACTCACTCTCCTTGTTTACAGTCTTAATCGAATTTAAACCCTCTTCTCCTTTCTCCCTTTTTAGTTTAGTCCCTGCAGCTGTTTCCAATTTTCCACTTTCTCTCCAGCTGCTTTTGGGGAGGGGTGCTTTTCCCAAATGCTCCCCCCTCCCCAGTCTCTGTTCTCTCTTGCCGGAAAAAGGGGTTACCTACCTTTTGGGGCTTCTTGCTTCCCAAGTTCAGCTCTTCGTGTCACGAACCTGCTGAATTCTGTGGCTCAGGTTGTGCAGATTGTTGTGTTAATCTTCCAATCGGTTTTCTAGGTGTGTCGGATGGTTTAGTGTTGGTCTGGCTGTACTTCATGGATGTGAGACACACAAAAAGCTTCCATGCTGCTCTGCCATCTTGGTTCCTCCTCCTATTTATTTATTTTTTTAATGTTTATTTTTGAGAAAGAGAGAGAGAGAGAGCATGAGCAGGGGAGGGGCAGAGACATAGAATCCGAAGCACGCTCCAGGTTCTGAGCTGTCAGCACAGAGCCTGACGTGGGGTTTGAACCCACAAATTATGAGATCATGACCTGAGCCAAAATCAAGAGCTGGACGCTTGACCAACTGAGCCACCCAGATGCCCCAAATTTTAATTCTTAAAATATGTTGTTCTTGTTGGTAGATGAAGGGTCACACCATAAAGTAGAAACTAAAGCTATTTGCTAATTTGTCTTGGTTCCTTAGTCACAAGTCTGTCATAAACTAAGATGTGTATTTAATTTCCTTCTCTTTTATCAAGATCGTGTCCAAGTAGAGCTCTTTTCATGGTTGTAGTGTCAATGAAACCATCAGCATTAGGAGCTGTGATCTACATTGGCTTTGCCTTCTCTTACCACAGTCCAACATTTGTTCAGGCCCCTACTCTCTGTTTCTCTGTTACCACCCATCACACCCAAACTACTGATGTGGCCTCTGCTGTTTACTCCAATGATAGCTGCTCTATTCCCAAATCTATAATTTTCAGCCTAGTCAAACATTCGACACCAATATCTTCATTCTAAAGAATATTAAAACAATGTAATAATAGTAAAAGTGATAAAGCAGAAAAAAAACCCATTATAACAATTAGGAAAAAAATAAAAGTATTCTTATTTTCAGAAGATATGTATTTAGAAAACCCTGGCAAATTAACTGCACAGCTATGAGAACTAATAAGACAATTCATTCAGTGGTTGAGCCAGATATGTATGTGTGTGTGTGTGTGTGTATATATATATATATATATATATATATAAAAATCCTCTATGAATGCCAGGTGTAGGTTAGTTAGGAAGCTTGATAGGGAAAGTGCCATTCTTTTAAGAATTAAAAGAAAAAGAAAAAAATTTTTTAATGTTTATATTTGAGAGAGACAGAATGCAAGTAGGGGAGAAGAAGAAAGAGAGACACAGAATCCGAAGCAGGCTCCGGGCTCTGAGCTGTCGGTACAGAGCCTGATGTGGGGCTCAAACCCATGAACCGTGAGATCGTGACCTGAGCCGAAGTTGGACACTCAACTGAATGAGCCACCCATGCGCCTACAAAGTGCCATTCTGAATAGCCACCTTTGCTGAGAATGCTTGTCTGAGTGCAGACTGTCACAAGGTCTCTCATGAAAATACTCCCATCTACTTGGGGCCCTCAACCCCTAACCCTGGGCTGGACCCTTTCCAAAAGGCTCGGGGTCCGGGCATATGCCAGGGCAACCCCTCCACTGTCCTTGACACGTTTTTCCCTACAGTGTCTAAGAGCCGCAGCTCTGCCTCCAGCACAGAAACCTGGAACGCTCTCCCAGTGCAACACCCTCCCTCCCCCTCCAATCACATTTCCAGCCACATCGCCAATTCAGAAGGCTCTGTATTTGCATTGCTAAAAGGTCCCTTTGGCTGGCTCTCCTAGGAAAATGGGACAGTCTCCTCAAATGGACTATTGAAATCTCTTCCTCTCATCAGGCAAAAATGGCTTATTTAGAGTTCTCAAATGACAGATAAGAAATTTTTTTTAGCCTTAATGTTTCTGAAAGCAATAGTTCTGGGAAAAACTCTCTATGATCATAGAAATGCAGTAGTCTTGGCTTTTGGGGGGGGTGGGATTGCTTGGACAGGAGCAAGAGAGGATTTTCTGGGGTGATAGAAATGTGCTAATTCTTGTTTAGGAGGTGGTTTCGCAGGTGTACATAACTGTCAATAATTACTGACTAGAACACTTAGCATCTGCACATTTTATTGTAGGTAAACCATACCTCAATTAAAAAATAGTTGCAGTTCTCAAAAACTAGGGTGCCTCAAAATTGGATGATGGACCATGGAAGGGGTTGAGGAAGCTGCATTTTTTATTTTAACGTTTATTTTTGAGAGAGAGAAACAAAGATGCGAGTGGCAGAGGGGCAGAGAGAGAGAGAAGGAGACACAGAATCGGAAGCAGGCTCCAGGCTCTGAGCTGTCAGCATAGAGCCCAACATGGGGCTCGAACTCACAAAATGCGAGATCATGACCTGAGCCGAAGTTGGACGCTCAACCGACTGAGCCACCCAGGAGTCCCAGGAAATTTCTACTCTTCGAGTCAGTGCTACAGGATGAGATGCAGTTTCTTTCCAGTAGATCCCTGTTAGAACACAAATAGGAAAGTGGCAAAGAGCAAGGCAAGGCCATGGGAATTAGATGCAGAGGGAGGGAGATGCCAGGTCGTCTCAGTGAGAAATCATCAGCACAAACAAGGAGAAAGTTTGCCTCACAATGGACCAGAATCAGTAACAGGCCCTAAGTGTAGAAAGAAAACAGCCCAGCCCTGTTGGGGAATCATACATGTCTTGGGAAGAAGAAAAGGTTGTAAAATAAAACAAGTAGCTCCAGAAGCCCAAGCCATTATTCTGGGGGTTTCTACTAGTTATGCATTGGGTATATGACAAGTCAGGCCAACATTTTTTTTTTTTTTTTTTTTTGTATTAAAAACACCAAAACGTTACTTCATTTCTCCTGGGGGTCAGGAATTACTGAGCAGCTTAGCCTGGATAGTTTCACTTCCAAGTATCTCGTGAATCTTCAGGCTGTAGTCAAAATGTCAGCCTCCTGGCAGGAGAACTCAGTTCTGTGGAGACCTCTTCTTAGGGTGCTGGGGTATTCACAACATGGCAGCTCGCTTCCCCCAGAGCAAGTGACCCAAGAGAAAAACAGCAAGGAGAAAGCCACGGTATCTTTTGTGACACAGTATTGAAAGTTTTACATCATCATTTCTACCCCATTCTGTTTGTTAAAGGTGCGTCACTGAGTACAGCCCACACTCCAGGGGAGGGGAATCAGGCTTCACTTTTTGAAGGGAGGAGTATCAAAGAATTTATGGATGTATTTTATTACTGGCACAGAATCTCCCTCCCACAGAGAAAGGAGGAGAGGAATATAAACAGTTTAGAAAGGTAAACATCTGAATTAACCCCATGCGTTACCCTTGTTATGAATGAATCAATAAACTCTCCTCAATGTTAACAACCTCTTCAGTTAGGTTTTCTGGCCCCTCAGCTGGAAAACATACTAGTGATACTGGATGTGAGTTAGGGATCATCACGCAAGTGGGAAGGTGCGTAGAGGTCAGCAAGGTGAGAACCTTGTGCTCAGGGAAGGTGGCTCGATGCCCAGCCCGAGAGATGGATCAACAGTGGTAATTCTACCTCCCCTTGTCACTTGGTTGGCTTAGGTCAGTGGATCTCAATCTGGAGAAACAGAATCATCCTCACCCTGAATTTCTGATTCAGTAGGTCCAGGATGGGCTGAGAGATTCCATTTCTGAGGTGCTGCTGTTGGTGGTCCAATGACTCCTGAATTAGGCCAACAAGAGAGTAGAGGGGGGCAGTCTTCTAGGAGCTTCTGGAGGCTTCTGGAGAAACTTCCTACATTTTAATTTCTTTAACACTTATTTTTGAGAGAGAGACAGAGACAAGAGACGGAGTATGAGCTGGGGAGGAGCAGAGAGAGAAGGAGACACACAATCTGAAGCAGGCTCCAGCTCTGAGCTTGAACTCACAAACCGCAAGATCATGACCTGAGCCGAAGTCGGATGCTCAACCAACTGAGCCACCCAGGCGTCCCTCAACTTCCTACATTGTAAAGACATCGAAGAAGAGGCAGGGTTTTGTTTGTTTTCTGCTTTGGGTTATTAGCATGTGAAAACGTGCTGCTGGAGCCATCCTGTGTCTGACCATGACCGGAGTGAGCCAATGAGCTGATGAGGGCAGAGCAGGAGGACAGTGAGGATCCGGGCCTATGAGGACCTCATGGGGCTTCTCAAGTGACCAGCCCTGAGGCTTTCTACCACCACACTTGCCTTGTGAGAAAATAAATCTCCTTATTGGTCAAGTCATTAGGAATTATGATTTTTTTTTTCTGCTTTTTCAGCTGGGCCAAACAAAAAAAATTCCCAAGCTCACACATATACGAAGTTTGAAGTTTATAATGCATACTGACGCAACATCTTACAAAAAGCTGTACCAATTTACATTCCCTGCGAAACAGCTTCCCTACACCTTAGTCAACCCCTGGGTAAGAGCATTTAAAAAATTTGTACTTTCACAGGTGAAAAATGACATCTCAGTGTTAATTTGCATTCCTGTGATTACTAGCAAGATGTAGGATTTTTTAAATACCTGTTCTTCTTGGAGCAGGTGCGCTGTAGACAATAAGAGACTGGACGATAAGCATAATATCTCCATGATAATCATCATTCATTACTTTCGCTTACTCAGGTGGGACTGGAAATACGGGGCTTAGGCTATTAGCTCTGAGGCAAGCTGGGATGCACTGTTGCACTTGGCAAAAGCTGTGCTTGGTCGGAGGCTTCAAATCTGTCCTGATAACTGGCAAAAAGGAGCTTCTCATCCCTGAGTTTTATCTTCTCCCTTTGGATCTGTTTCGCTTGAGAAATGTGCTCCTGTGGATACCATTTCTCTCTTCACCAAAGCGGTCAAGAGTATAAACAGTGCTGACAAAGACTTCCTTTCTGACCATTTAAAACTTAATTCTAAAAGCAAAGGGGGAAGTCCTCAGACATTTCACTGCTTCATAAGGAAACTTTAGCAGAGGACTAAAAGCAGACACACGTCTGGTTGAAGATCATTACTCACAGCAGGCTGTTCAGATCCAACTTTGCCTCTGGTGTCATATATTAGAGTGATCGAGTGGGAGAGAGACAAAGCATAAGAGACTCTTAAAAACTGAGAACAAACTGAGGGTTGATGGGGGGTGGGAGGGAGGGGGGGTAGGTGATGGGTATTGAAGAGGGCATTTATGGGATGAGCACTGGGTGTTGTATGGAAACCAAGCTGACAATAAATTTCATATATTAAAAAAAAAAGATGGGGCACCTGGGTGGTGCAGTCGGTTAAGCGTCCGACTTCAGCCAGGTCACGATCTCGCGGTCCGTGAGTTCGAGCCCCGCGTCAGGCTCTGGGCTGATGGCTCGGAGCCTGGAGCCTGTTTCCGATTCTGTGTCTCCCTCTCTCTCTGCCCCTCCCCCGTTCATGCTCTGTCTCTCTCTGTCCCAAAAATAAATTAAAAAAAAAAAGAGTGATCGAGCTTTAGAGATAACATTTCTGACTGGGATGGGCGGGAGCCTGGAAGTTGTATAGCTTCTTCCAGTTCCCGGAAACACAGCATGTCAGCATTGTTGTTCAACGTCTGTTTCTGTTGCCCACCCCCTCCCCACGCCTGTTTGCAATTGGAGGCAGCTTGGCGACTAAAGAACTAGAAAGTGTTTTTCACTGAAGAGGCCAAGGGGTCAGGTTGAACAAGCCACAGTGAGGGTGTATATTATATTTTCTTTATTAATATCACACACACACACACACACTGCCTGGGACACATCCAGTGCTCAACACTATACACAGAGTCAAGGGATGACAAATACATGGGCCTACCTCTGGGCACGGCCATTCTCTCACTGATCTGTCGTGTGATGAACTTTCTGTTATTGGCACAACTGGAGCGAAGCTCCCTGGCTTGTCCAATAATTGAGTTACTGAGTTTTCCATGACAGTGGAAAGTGGAGGCTCCAGCCCTGGATAAAAGAACGATACCAGGGCGGTTTATCACCCAGGGGTGAAGGCTAATTGGTGGGCTCTTGGGATGACATTTACTGCTTTTTGCCGTGATGGAGAAAGTGGGCATCAGCTGTGTGTGTGAGAAATCTGATGTGCAGAGACTTCTGGCATGGCTCCCAGTGGCCAAGCCTACAAAGGCTGATTTATAAAAGCAGAAGTCTTTACTCATTCACACTGAGGAGGGTTATCATGAAAGGGGGATCATGCAATTGAATTGTGTGGCCAGAATGTTCTCTCTCTTGGTGAAGGCCCAATGGGAAGACAAATTATCATCTGAAAAGTTGTTCTTCAAGGAAGAAAGTTAAAGAGGGACGTGTCGCTTTGACCAACGGAAAGCTCCTGGGTCAGTTAGTGGCCAGTAACAGTGCCTATATTGTTTATTGTGGTGACTGACTTTGCTGGTTTTGATTTTCTATTTCTGGAAGACATCTCTGATATACAGTTGAAACTAGGCAGTGCACGGTATATAGGTAAATAATAATAATAAATAAAATATAAATAAAAATATAAATAAATAAATATATATAATATAAATATAAATATAAAAAATATAAATAAAAAATAATAAATAAATAAATAAATAATAAATAAGTACAACCTGGGTCTTAATCTGGGCAAGTCCTTTCCACTTGTGACTGGAGCCCAAAGGGAGCGGAACAGCCAAGCATTGGGATTAAAGCCAGGTTTAATGCTGGGGGTGGGGGGGTGGGGGGGGGGTTGTGGTGGAAAGGATAGATCCCTAATCTCAGATAAACTGGTTTGACTTTTTAAAGAATTTCAACTTTTGTAACTTAATTCAACCATGCATTACCAAATGGCCAGTTTTACTAACTTTTGACACTTCATTCAAATACATCCGATGAGCTGTCTAGAAATGCCTTGAATCGTAATCTTAGCCTATTTGAAATAGAAACTTTAAGATTTCCTTTCATTTGATTTGATTCTCGCGGGGGTAGCCCTCTCATTTGCTTGTGTCTTTATAATCTTCATCTTTTTGTTTTCTCTTCTCTTTTCTTCATCCCTGGGGATGAAAAGCAAGGCTCCAGCTTGATGCTGGGATGCTCGAAGCCTGGGACTTAGAGAAGCTGCTGCTTGTCCTGAGGCGGGCGCTGGCTCTTATTTCTTTATTTCCTTTTATTAAAAAATGTTTTCCCCCTACTTAATGTTATCCTGGATTTTATTTTCAAAATTGCAAAAAGTAAATTGGATTTCCTCCAGTGAGCATACAAAAGACGGTTTCTCCCGTCTCTTCCCTTCTTCCCGCCCTCCTCCTTCCTTCCCCAATTTCTTATGATGTTTGCTCTGCTTTACCTTTGATATTTTTGGTTTTTTTCTGAAGAGGAGATGGGCCACCTGATATTTGAGAACCCTGTGTTTCACCCTAAAGAAAAGTCAGTTCCAGTCACTCAATCTTTTTTTTTTTTTTTAATTTTTTTTTTTCAACGTTTATTTATTTTTGGGACAGAGAGAGACAGAGCATGAACGGGGGAGGGGCAGAGAGAGAGGGAGACACAGAATCGGAAACAGGCTCCAGGCTCTGAGCCATCAGCCCAGAGCCCGACGCGGGGCTCGAACTCACGGACCGCGAGATCGTGACCTGGCTGAAGTCGGACGCTTAACCGACTGCGCCACCCAGGCGCCCCTCCAGTCACTCAATCTTCTGTGAGCCTCCCCTTTACCAGTTTTGCTTCTCACTGGTCAACTCTGGGCAAAACTGTTGTGACCCCCAATGTTGGCACGGAGTCATGTCTATGAAATCAACTGTTGACCACCAGCAGCTTATTATTTGTAAACAGGATCTTTGTGCCTTGTCCCCAAGTACTAAAGAGGACATCATTCTAGAAAATGTAAATCACTGCTCAGATGGTCTACACACATACCTACAAATCAAGGACTTTTTAATGTATTTCAAAGGTTTCCAGGAATGCGGCTAGCTCATTAGCTACTGAAATGAAATGAAAAAATTTTAAATGTGAGCTTTGGCCCACTTGAGAGAGGGTTAATGTTTTGTGAAAAAAATATTTAGACATTGTGTTATCTTTTGAGTCTGTCCTAAAACTCAGCTTCCTGAAATTTTGCTTCTACTGATTCAGCTATGCATCTCTGGGATGGGAGGGACTAAACATAGTGATAACTGTAACCAATTTTAAAATATAAGGGAATCTGTTTGTCCTGGTGAGGATGGTATATACTTATAAAGGTTCTGTTTTTATTTTTTATCTTTTTAATGTTTATTTATTTATTTATTTATTTTAACTTTTATTTATTTTTTTGGGACAGAGAGAGACAGAGCATGAACGGGGGAGGGGCAGAGAGAGAGGGAGACACAGAATCGGAAACAGGCTCCAGGCTCTGAGCCATCAGCCCAGAGCCCGACGCGGGGCTCGAACTCACGGACCGCGAGATCGTGACCTGGCTGAAGTCGGATGCTTAACCGACTGCGCCACCCAGGCGCCCCTTAATGTTTATTTTTAAGAGAGAGAGAGAGAGAGAGAGCGTGAGTGGGGAAGGGGCAGAGAGAGAGGGAGACACAGCATGTGAAGCAGGCTTCAGGCTCTGAGCTGTCAGCACAGAGCCTGATGCGGGGCTCGAACTTACCAACTGCAAGATATGACCTGAGCCTAAGTCAGACACTTAACCGACTGAGACACCCAGGCGCCCCTATAAAGGTTCTGTTTTTAAATTCACCTTCTAGTTGTTTAATTCATTAAAACCATGGATAAATACTGCATAAATTGGTAAATCTTTCTAAATATTGCCTTTTTACAAAGGCTTTAGTCCAGATCAAGTGGAAGTAATTAGAGAAACTCCAAATTATTGAAACAAACAAACAAACCCACAAACCTTCAATTATCTGGAATATTCCCTGACCAAGCCAAAAGCATTCCAAGTTCATTCTGGAAAGCTGAGGCATGCAAACTGTATGGTTTCCTTCAAGGCAAATCACAGGTAAACACAGATTTACATTGTGTCTGCACTAGCAAACGTTTTATGTTGGTGAAAAGGACCTATGCAGATACCAATTCAAAGGAAAGAAATATGGTTTGGAAAAACCAGGGAAGTTCATTTGTTTCTGAGACAGTGTCAGCGTGTTGAATATTGGCTGGATCCAAACAGAGCATTATCATCAGCAGGCGGGAGGGTGAGGAAGAATAATCAATTGGAAAGTCAAGATGGAAGAGGCCGCGATTATTTCTTTGATTTTTATGAGAGTCCAGAGGTGAGAGTTATAACCAGGCATCCCCAATGGCAGGCATTTGCCAATTTATGCACTCATGTTGCAATGAATTTCCAAAGGATGAAGCACCAGTGAGCATTATTATTAAAGCTAATTATTTTTTTTTCAACGTTTATTTATTTTTGGGACAGAGAGAGACAGAGCATGAACGGGGGAGGGGCAGAGAGAGAGGGAGACACAGAATCGGAAACAGGCTCCAGGCTCTGAGCCATCAGCCCAGAGCCCGACGCGGGGCTCGAACTCACTGACAGTGAGATCGTGACCTGGCTGAAGTCGGATGCTTAACTGACTGCGCCACCCAGGCGCCCCTATTAAAGCTAATTAAATCACTCTGGGTTATGGTTTGCTAAGGAATACCCAACAGAATGATCATCATAAAGTCTGGAGAAAACAAACAGATGAGGATTGGTTAGGCAAAAGGAGTCTTACTGATTTTTTTTTTTCACCTTAAAAACAAGCCCTCCTCCGTTACCAGAAATTATTATTAAGACTCACAGTGCTTTGGATCTCACTAGCACCATAAAATTGCAGTCTGGCCCGTGTTTATTGTGGAGCAGCAGGCATGGATTTTCCTGTCTAGTTTTTGTTGTTGTTGTCGTTGTTGTTTTTGAACCACATTTGCCAAAGTAATTAAGCAAGAGGTTAATGGCCATCAAATGTCCTGCACGATAGTCAGAGCTCAGATGTGAAATGGTGTGTAGCTTTTCTCTTTGTGATCTCAACATGGCAAAATCACTGGTGTCTGAGGGACAGGCAGAGAGCAGATTGGTTTTCTGGGCTCTAAACAATAACTACATAATGGTTTGAAATGAAAATGCAAGTTAAATATCATCATTTTAACAACAACAAAAAAGGGAAATGTGATGAACCCAAAAGCATCATCCGTAGAAAAAGTAATTTAAAATGCTCACTTAAAATATAGCCAGTTTGGGGAGGAAATGAGCAAAAAAAAGGCTTATGGCACCGGCACGTTGGAAAGTTATGTTGTGTCAGATTTTATATGTGTGCATATCTGTAAGTATATATACTCATATATATGTGTGTTATAAAGTGACAAGTATGTTGGCAAAATGAATGAAATGGAGGGTGTGATCAATCAAATTAATTTTTATGATGCACGTAGCTTGCCAAATAATTCACTTGGCTGCACTATGGCATGGGGGAAAGGTTTGAAATGCTGAGTTCTGCTAAGTGATAATGGTTAATTTTATGGGTCAACTCGGTTAGGCTATAGCACCCAGTTATTTAACCAAATGCTAGTCTAAGTGTTGCTATGAAGGAATTTTGTAGACGTTGCTAATGTCTACAATTAGTTGATGTTAAGCAAAGGATTACCCTTGATGGTGTGGGTGGGCCGCACCCAATCAGTTGAAGGTCTCAAGAGCAAAAATTGAGGTTCCCCAGAGAAGAAATTTTGCCTCAAAAGTTGAGCATCAATTCCTTCCAGGGTTTCCAGCCTGCTGGCCGTATGAATTTCAGACTTTCCAGGTCCCACAGACACATGAGCCAATTCCTTAAAATAAATTTCTCTGTAAATTCTATTTGTTTCTGTCCTACTGGTTCTGTTTCTTTGGAAAACCCCAGTTGACACAATCTCAAGTGGCCTTCTATATACCAAATAGGTTTAATCTTCCTTGCACATTTCCTGATTTGAATCTGAATTTTCAAAGACCTCAGTGTTTTCATATTTAAATCATTTTAAATTCACTTAAACCGAAATATTAAAATATGGATGGAATTCTGAAGAAGGGTTTTATTAGGAGGGAAAGTGACGGAGATAACACAATGAAATTCCATATTGTACTTTCTCTTCAGAGATCCAAAGTTGGGATTTTTTTTTCCCCTTGAGGTTTACTTTCTGATATAGAAATATAGGGCAGGCATTTTTATGGTAATATCACTTAGGCAACTCCAACTTCCTGTGCACAGTGCTTAAGAGAAATATGGTCTGGTCAAATGAAAATAGAAAGCCAGGACTTCTGCCTTCTGCTAGGGGTTTTGAATTCTCTGGTATGAGGCATTAAATGAAAACTGTTTCTCCACTCACAGAACTTCTGACAGCAGATGTGTGGATTTTCCACATCAAGTGGTTCTCCAGATTCTATGGAGACACCAACCGGGTGTCCTAAAATTTAATTCAATTCTGGCATTAACTGCCCAGAGCACTGCAGTCACCATAGTCCCACCAGATTGCCCCTTACTTCAGATGCTGACTGCACATTCTGGGACCCCAGGTGGCACACACTTCTGTCTGACTTGGCTACAAACTGGGCATTCCTATGACCACCTCCCCCGCTCAGGTTCTATAAATTGCTAGAACAGCTCACAGAACCCAGGGAAATACTTTTATTTGCTGTTACCAGTTTATTACAGAGACTATTGCAAACGATACAGATGAAAAGCCAAATGAAGAGGTACAGAGGGTGAGGTCCAGATGGGTCCCAAGTGCAGGAGCTTTTGTCCCCATGGAGTTTGGGGTGTGGCACCCTTTCAGCTCATGGATGCATAAACCAACCAGACGCTCTCCAAATCCCTTCAGGTACGGTTTCTATGGAGATTGCATTATGTAGGTGTGGTTGGTACAATCATGGAGCACTGGTGATTCACTTAATCTCCAGCTCTTCCAATCCTGGTTAATTTTCCTTCCTTCCTTCCTTCCTTCCTTCCTTCCTTCCTTCCTTCCTTCCCTTCCCTTCCCTTCCCTTCCCTTCCCTTCCCTTCCCCTTCCCCTTCCCCTTCCCCTTCCCCTTCCCCTTCCCCTTCCCCTT
>NW_024412404.1:56883245-56886208 GCF_014898765.1 Herpailurus yagouaroundi
CTCTTCTCTTCTCTTCTCTTCTCTTCTCTTCTCTTCTCTTCTCTTCTCTTTCTTTTCTCTTCTTTCTTGTCACATTAGCTAACATACAGTGTATACAGTATAGTCTTGGCGTCAGGAGTAAATTCCTATGATTCATTACTTACATACAATACCCAGTGCTCATCCCAATAAGTGCTCTCCTCAGTGCCCACCTCCCATTTTCCCCGCTCCCACCTTCCCACCTCCCCTCCCCCATCAACCCTCAGTGCTCTGTATTTAAGAATCTCTTATGTTTTGCCTCCCCTCTCTGTTTGTAACTTATTTTTCCTTCCCTTCCCCTATGGGCCTCTGTTAAGTTTCTCAAATTCCACATATGAGTGAAAACATATGGTATATATCTTTTTCTGACTGGCTTATTTCACTTAGCTTAATACCCTCCAGTTCCATCTGTGTTTTTGCGAATGGCAAGATTTTATTCTTTTTCATCACTGGGTAGTATTTCATCGGGTGCGTGTGTGCGTGCATGTGTGTGTGTATGTGTGTGTGTGTGTGTGTGTGTGTGTGTGTGTATCACATCTTCTTTATCCATTCATCAGTTGATGAACATTTGGGCTCTTTTTTTTGTTTTTAAAATTTTTTTTTCAACGTTTATTTATTTTTGGGACAGAGAGAGACAGAGCATGAACGGGCGAGGGGCAGAGAGAGAGGGAGACACAGAATCGGAAACAGGCTCCAGGCTCTGAGCCATCAGCCCAGAGCCCGACGCGGGGCTCGAACTCACGGACCGCGAGATCGTGACCTGGCTGAAGTCGGACGCTTAACCGACTGCGCCACCCAGGCGCCCCTGAACATTTGGGCTCTTTACATAATTTGGCTATTATTGATAGTGCTGCTCTAAACATTGCAACCCTGGTTAATTTTGTTAGAAAAGGAACTTATAGGCAAAGGATCAGGACACCTACTTGGAATGTGGCCTGGAACAGGGAGAGCTGGGCAGCCAGAACCAATGGTCACCCACAATTTGAGACTTGGTAGCGTCCCCTGATGCCTACTGGTCCTGGGGTCCAGGACATGAGCTATTGTCCCTAGAGCTGTTGTCCCTAAACTCTCTGCTGCTCCCACCTGTTCTGTTTCTCTCAATCCTGAATGACAGGTCCAGCTGAGACATCTGGGTGCTTGAGTTTAAGTCCCCCTTCTGTTGCCTCAGGGACAGTGGGAGCAAGAAAGTAGCCTTTGGGGCTTGACTTGGTGGCAAGAAGTCCTTACATTACACCAATCCTCAAAGACCATTAAAAAAAATCAGTAAAGAGAAATCAACGAACTTTTCCTCACCGGGGCTCTATTACTGCATTTAATCTTCATAGCTGAGATTTATTATAACCCATTTACAGATAAAGACACTGAGCTTCAGAAAGATTATGTGCCTTGCCTCTGGCCACACAGCTAAAAAGTGGATTTTAAGAAAAAGTGGATTCAAACTCAGATCTGTCTGCATTCAAAGCCCAAGTACTGAACAACTCTAAAAATGGCCCCTGCAATCTTAATTTTCACTCAGTATGATTAAAGCTTCCCTGGTCTCCATGGTCTGCAAAACAATCTCAAACCCAAACAGCTCGTCTTCTTAAGGTTTTCCAACTATTTTTCAACTTGGCAACAGCAACTTCTCACCGCATAGTTTAGAAAATCTCTTAACATTCAGCTGAGGGGGTATATGTATTTTTCGTTTTGGGATTACGAGCGTTCTCTGTGCTGCTGAGTCACCTCTTCGACATTTACCCAATGCTCAGGGCTTGCCATGGCGGTGGGATGAGATTAGAAATTGGAAGTCAAAGTCTAACCATATCCACCTTAGGAAACCGGGGTCATCACCAGGCAGCTCTGCTCCCGCCCTAAAGCCACCTGCCGCCTGTCTTCTCCCACTGTGCTTTTATTTTTATTTACTTATTTTTTAATTTTTTAAAATGTTTATTTATTTTTGAGACAGAGAGAGACAGAGCATGAGCAGCAGGGGAGGGGCAGAGAGAGGGGGAGACACAGAATCTGAAGTGGGCTCCAGGCTCCGAGATGTCAGCACAGAGGTCGACGTGGGGCTCGAACTCATGGACTGTGAGATCATGACCTGAGCTGAAGTCGGATGCTTAACCGACTGAGCCACCCAGGTGCCCCACTGTGCTTTTATTGTGTGCCTGCACAATTCCCATAGTAAGTTACTTTCTTGAGCAGGTCTGAAAATTTGCCAGGTGGGGACAGTTATGTTTAAAATTAATTCCCCTGAAATATAAAATGTGTTAATTAAAAAAAAGAAAGAAAGAAAAATCCGTTCTATGTTTGCCTCCCGTGTGATTTGTCTCTCATTTGCTCATCCCTGGGTTTAAGGAATTGAGGGCAAGGCAGGTGAAGCCTGTGCACGCGGCTCGCTGGGCCCACTCTGCAAGGTTTACTCTCGGGGTGGTGGGATGCTTCACCCTGCCCACCTCTGAAAGAGGACAGTCTCATGTACACATCTCTGCAGGGATCAAATGTTCCTATTTTCAAAGGGAAATGTCGCCGCCCTGCCCGCATCTTGGCTTGGTTCAAAGTGCAGAACACAGCAGGGACCAGCCTGAACAACACTCCTGAGAGTGTTCCCCGCACCCCCCCTTCCAGCAGCTGTGCTTCCAGAAGCCAATTTCACTGGCCACAGGCATTGGAATCACTGGGTGTTTGTTAAAATGCAGATTCCGGGGCAGGGGGATGGAGGAATTGGTGGAGAGAGAAAATATGCAGATTCCCAGGCTGGCCGGCACAGGGGCATCAGAATCCAGGCATTTGTCCAAGTTCCAGAGGTGATCTGACGCCCAGCAGAGTTTCAGAATCCTTTCTTTTAAAAAAAAAATTTTTTTTTAATGTTTATTGATTTTTGAGACAGAGACAGAGCATGAGTGAGGGAGGGTAGAGACACACACACACACACACACACACACACACACACACACACACACACA
>NW_024412404.1:56886218-56963837 GCF_014898765.1 Herpailurus yagouaroundi
ACACACACACACACACACACACACACACACACACACACACACACACAGAATCCGAAGCAGGCTCCAGGCTCTGAGCTGTTAGCACAGGGCCCGATGTGGGCTTGAACTAGCCAACTGCGAGATCATGACCCGAGCTAAAGTTGGATGCTCAACCGACTGAGCCACCCAGGTGTCCCTCAGAATCCTTTCTACTTGTGAGTCAGTAAAGTACTCTAAGGCTGAGCTGAAATATATTGGTTTAGGGTGATTTTCCTGGGATATTAACATGTAAGGTTTCCCTTTAAACTTTTTCCCTCTTGGAATCCAATTTTGCAGAGCCAGTTGAATGATCAGAGTTCATGTAATTATCTAGAAGTCAGCCTCCCGTGCTCTCCTTGGAGATGCATGTGGGTGAAACTGAGTGGAAAACCCACTCTCTCCACCTCCAAGTGGCTTTTGCTGGCGGGCGTGAGTTCTGCTGGAAACCCAGCGCCTTTGTGGTAGAGAGCATGCTTTATTTCACTCCCTTTGTGCTCAGGCTGCGAGGTCTCTTCTCTGGACAAGTTCCTTCCTCCACCTGTTTGCAGCTGCCTAGTTTGAGCCTTCTCAGCCTCTAAAAGCCCCAATCCTGCAGTTTGTGTGTGATTCTCTTATCTGTTTAATAGATTCCATTTATATCGATGTAATATGCATGTGTCATGTACCTACTATGTGTGAACATTATGCAGGGTTTTGGGGAATAGAATGGAATAGATAGAAAGGTAACTAAAAGGAGGTCCCCAGGACACCCGGGTGGCTCAGTCAGTTAAGCATCAGATTTTGGCTCAGGGCATGATCTCATGGTTCGTAGGTTTGAGCCCTGTGTTGGGCTCTGTGCAGAGCTTACAGCACAGAGCCTGCTTCAGATTCTGTCTCCCTCTCTCTGCTCCTCTCCCACCCACACTCTCTCAAAAATAAATAAATAAACATAACAAAAAGTAAAAGGAGGTCCCTGCTGCCTGGGAGCTGCAGACCAACTGGGAGAGACATCATGGCACAACTGACTATTGTGCAGGAAAATAAAGTGGTGCTAAGTGAGGGTACAAGCAACCCTGGAGGGGCGACTTATTCATAGAGGAGGGAGGGCTGCTGGGAGGCAGTGCCATCACTGTGAGACTGGACAGAACAAGTCACCCAGAAGTCAAGGGGATCGTCGAGGGGGAGCAAGAGGGATGACCGACACGACTAGTACTCTGTGCGTAAAAGATGTCACTCTACTCTTTTATCCCAGGTTTTAGGTTGTACCTCTAGAGGTAGTGGGACAAATGAGCTTTGAAAAGCTCAGTACCTGGAACCCAAGGTTGTTAATTGACTACCATTCGGTGTGTGGCCAGCTGTGTTCACCAAAGCCTGGAGCCAGCTGGTCTCTGATCTTCTCTGTCATTGTCATCAGCAGCCAGCATGGTGCCCACAAACTCCAAGTGCTGACAAATGGGGCAAGTTTAATTACACCTCAGCTTAACCCTCTTGTTGGCCATAAACCAAACTAGTTATCTAAAAACCATGTGGCCCTCAAGTGCTCTGTGTGTTTGGGATCAGTGAAGTAGGATGTGCTTCTGGGGCTTCAGAAGCAGCATGGACTCATCTCTGCCTCTGGCACTTTGAGGGTGAGAGTCACACGTGGTCACACCGCACATGGCTTTTCATTTATAAACAGTGATGCCCCAAACCTCTAGTTGTTGGGTACTGGTTGGATTTCCTCCCCCTTTCTGGGACTCACATGCTCTGCCTTTTGTGATCAAGTTTCTTGACCCATTTCTACCTCCTTTGAGGGTATAAGGTGTATTAGCACACAGTTGTGCAAATTCTATGGTCCATGTAGGGTGCTTGTCCACCTGTAAAGAAACCAAAACACACTAGACTACAAAGAAGTCAGTTTCTGCAACCCCAGAAATGACTCTGTCATGTGTTGGGTGGGGCTGGCTCTATAACTCTGTGATGTGTTTGAGCTACACTGTCATACAGGTGCTCACTTTTGCCAGGACCAAGTATTTGTAGACATTACAATATGCTTGTTTTAGTGAAGAATCTTTTGATTGCAAGTAACAGGGACCTAACTAAAACTGACTCATGTTAAAAATGAATGTATTAACTAGGAATAGAAGTAAATCAGCTAAACATAGTAAAGGCCATGTATGAAAAGTTCACAGTGGACATGACACTCAATTGTGAAAGACTGAAGGCTTTTCTTGTAAGATAAGGAGTAAGACAAGGATTCCTGCATTTGCCACTTCTGTTCAACATAGTACTAGAAGTCCTAGCCAGAAATATTCATCAAAAAAAGAAATAAAAGCTATCCAGATTGGACAGGAAGAAGTAAAATTGTCTGTTTGCAGACAACATAAGTTTATGTGTAGAAAACCCTAAAGACTACATGCACACATACCTGTCACAACGAATAAATTCAGCAATGCTGCAAGATACAAAATCAACACATTTTAGAATCCGTTGCATTTCTATATACTACCAACGAACAGCCCTAAAAGGAAATGGAGAAAGCAATTCCATTTACGATACCATCAAAAAGAGTAAGATACTTAGGAATAAACTTGACCAAGGAGGTGAAGGATGTACAACTGAAAACTATAAAACTTTGCTGAAAAAAATCAAAGAAGACAACAGATGAGTGGAAAGACATCCCATGTTCATGGATGCAAAGACTTAATATTGCTCAGAGGTCAGTATTAACCCAGGTGATCTACACATTCAGTGTAATTCCTATTGAGATCCTGATGGTAGTGGGATTTTTTTTTCCTTGCAGAAATAGAAAAATCTATTCTAAAATTCATATGATCTCAAGGGACCTTAAATAGTCAAAACAGTATTGAAAAAGAACAAAGTTGGAGGTCTCACACATCCTAATTAAAAAAATTTTTTTACAAAGCCGATTTATTACAAAGTTACAGGAATCAAAATGGTGTGGCACTGGCACCGAGATATACATACAAACCAATGCAATAAAATAGAAAGTCCAGAAATCAACCCCATTTATATGATCAAATGATTTTCAACAAAGTTGCCAAGACCATTCAGTAAGGGAAAGCAAGTCTTTTCAACAAATGGTGTTGAGAAAACTAGATATCCACATGCAAAAGAATAAAATGGGGCCCTTGTCTTACACCAAATGCAAAAATTAATCAAATGGATCAAAGACCTAAGGGTAAGAGTTCAAACTATAATACTTTTAGAAGAAAACAGGGGAAGAACTTCACGACATTAGATTTGGTAATGAGCTCTTGGATATCATACCACAGCAAAGGCAACAAAAGAAAAAAGAACAAATAGGACTACATCAAAATTAAAAACTTCTCTGCATCAAAGGACATAATTGAGTGAAAGATAACCTATGGAGTGGGAGAAAATATATGCAAGTCATTTATCTTATAAGGGGCTAATATCTATGATGTACAATCAGCTCCCATGACTCAAAAACAATAAAAAAATCAAAGAACTCAAAAAAATGGGCCAAGAACTTGAATAGATATACAAATTGTCAATAAGCACATGATGACTAGATGTTCATATCATTAATCACTAGGGAAATTAAAATCAAAACCATAATGAGATACCACTGCACACTCGTTAGGATGACTGTCAAAAGGAGGAAATAACAAATATTGTTGGTAGAAATGTAAAATGTTACAGCCTGAAGAAAACAGTGTGGTGATTCCTCAAAAAAATTAAAAATAGAAATACCATATGATCCAGCAATTCTACTTCTGAGTATATACCTAAAAGCAGGGGCTTAAAAAGATATTTGTATGTCCATGTTCATAGCAGCATTTTTCACAAGAGCCGAAAGGTGAAGGAACACCAATGTCCGTTGATGGAAGAATAGAAAAGCAAAATGAGGTACATACAAATAATAGAAAATGATATGAGTCTATTCATATCATATGAATATGGTCCAACCTCGAAAGGAAAGAAAGGAAATGCCAACACACACTGCAACAGGGATGAGCCTTGAGCACATTACGCTAAGTGAAATAAGCCAGTTACAAAAGACAAATACTTTGTTATTCCACTTACATGAGGTACCTAGAGTAGTCAGAATCATAGAAGGTAGAATGGTGGCTGCAGGGTCTGCGTGGAGGAGATGGGGAGTCGTTTTATGGGTATAGTTCCAGTTCTAGAGATGGTGGTCGTAATGGTTGCACAACAGTGTGAATGTACTTAATACCAGTGAACTGTACGCTTAAAAATAGTCAAGATGGTAAATTTTATATTATGTGTTTTTTACAACAATTAAAAACATATACAAAATTATGCATTGGCTTATGTAATGTAGAATTCAGGGATAGATCTGGGCTTTCAAACAATGGTCTTCGGACTTTTGAATCTCCCAGCCCTCCTTCCTCTCTGTTGCTTGTTCTCAGAATGGCTCTTGCCATCCTGGCAGCTAAACTGCACAGTGACATTTCTGAGCTTACGTAGTTTTCTATTTCTCAGTCTTAAGCATGTAAAATATCATGGGAGGACTCTGATTGGTTCTGCTTGGGCCACATGACCATCTCTGTGACCAATCACGGTGGGCAGGGAAAGCAGATCTGAGCCACCCCTATCACTATCGAGCAAGTGAGGCTGTGTAACACGCAAGGTCATCATGTAACAGGAGAGAAAGGATGTTCTCCCAAAGAAGGGGTGTTGGATAGACAACCCATGACCTCTGTAATGTCTGGATTCTATCTTTCAAAGTCACTTCCACCATTTGAGGCAGACTGTGAGCACTTTGCCTGAGTTGTGGAGATTGGCTTTCTTCCAATTCCACTCTCCTTTTCAAGTGACCACAGCCCTCCAGAGAGAGGGTCTCCAGGTTCATGGCACACCCACCTTCCAGAGGAGAAGGGTTTCTACTCCAAGTCCCTGCACTGGCTTTGAAGTTGGGTGTGGCTCTGAACAGGGCAAGACAGGTGCTCTCCTGATAGTCTGATTGATTTTTCAGCTTCAGTTCTGTTAACCTAATGCTACCTCTTGGGACATTGAGTAATGCCCACCAGCGTCTTACATCTACCCACTTAACTTCCATTTGAAAGATTTATGTGTGAGGTTGGATACATTATTACTCTTGTGTAGACAGTCATCAGTGTTTGTGAATTAAGATCGATGATGTGGGCAGCCACCTACACAAATTGCTTAAAAGTCGTTAATTTGTGGTTGGCGTTAACACGTTTGATGGATATCACCAGATACAAATCAGAAAGAACTCTTGGCTCATTTCAGGGACGATGGGGGCCTATTGCAATACTTTCTACAGAAGTAGGATGGATTACCCAGTGAGGGGTTTCCCCCAGGTGTGGTGCCCTCTACGACCTGCTTTCCAGGAACCTGAAGAACTGGTTTAAAATGCAGATTCCTGAGATTTACCCAGATAAACTGAATCAGAGTCTCTGGGGACGGGACCCAGGAATCTGTATTTTTATCAAGCTCCCCTGGTAAAGTTTGAGGGCCCTACTCTGGAATTTCCATAATTTATACTGCTGTGGCTATTTCACAAGGGTGGCAAAATGCAGGAGGAAGCTTTCCTTTCATACACTGATCGGTGTATGGCTCACCAAGAAATTGTTTTGCTGGGTGCATAGCCAGGCAAGTGCAAAATCATGGAATGAGGAAGAGCAGAGAGGTTTTTTGACATTTGCTGTTTCTCAATGGTCTTTAGCTCAAAAAAAAAAAAAAATCCTTATGCCAAAGTAGCATATTTTGGGGTGGCATGTTCTGATCTTCTACAAGGGCTCTCTGTCGCTCTCTCTTGGCCCCATCTCTGGATTTTCTCTCTCTGAACTCCTTGTGACTGGAGACAATCTGGTGAGCATTACTCCCTCCTTCCTTGCTTCATGAGAGACTGTGCTTAGATTGGCTTTCTGGAGCGGGTGACGTGAAAGGACATGCCAGAGCTCATATTCTACATGGATTTTAGACGCTGGAGAGATCTTAGCGATCAATCATCCCCCGGGGGGTGCCCCTGCACCATTGGACTTTCTTTGGTTCATTTCAGACATTGCTAATCAACGTCTGCACTTTTTCTCATGAGGCTTGGATGCGGCCTCACAACCCTTTCCAATATAATACTGAGTTTTGATTGATTTGCCGTGAAGTTTATTTAAACCCTAGATCTAACCAAACTTCAGCTTTTACCTATGGAGAAGGGTAGGAAAAGTGACTTGCTCAAGGCCCAGAGCTAGGTCTGGAAATACCAATACCCTGGCTATAACGTATGCAGAGGGGTTTTTCTTACCTTTGTGAATGGTCAGTTTTTAATAATATTTTCCAGAAATGTTGGAATAAATTTTAACAGCTAAAATATAAATTGTGTGGACTATAATCTTTTCCCTATATGCATGAAGATTTCTTAAGGGTTCTAGAAATTGTCAAGCACTGAGTATGTAAATAGGCATTGTTAAGTGGCAGGTCGGAGCATTGACAGCCTGCTAATCCCAAGAATAATCTGTAGATTGGTAGATTCCGCACTATCTATCACTTAGAGTTGTAGCCAGTGGTTCATGTATTTCACTCAAAAAGGGAGAGCAAGGTAGCTCAATCTGCAAATATTCAAGTGCCTGGCATTTGCAAAGAACAGAATACATATCACTTTGTTGAGCCCTCATCGGCCACATCATTTTCATTTGCCGACAGCCCCTGCCGGGTACACTTACTAGTATTTCCATTGAGTTTACAATTCTCACACTGGGGAGGTGCGTTGTTATAACCAGTAACCAAAAGAATGTGGTGTCATGTCCAAAATGGCAACGTGGCTGAGTTCAGCATAGAAATCAGAGGTCTACAGAGAGACCTCTCCTTCCTAATGCAAGCCAGGGGGCTTCCGGTGCTCCTACGGAATGCTGCTTCGGCTGCTCTCCATCACCAGACATCAGAAGGAAGACTTTAGAACAAATCCGTGGAGGAGAGTTCTGTTGGAGGTGGCAGGAGGCTGTAGTTGAGAATCCTGCCACATGTGCAAAATCAGCGCCTCTGCTGACAGCGGACCTTCCTCCTCATCTGATCCGCTCCCTGACTCTCCCCCTCTCTCCGTAGTTGTTATTTCTTTGCCAAGCCCTCAAGCTGGATTAATTTATAACTTTAATAATGTGGTAAAGGGCCCTGGAGTTATTTTGCCTGGAGAAGGTGTATAAAGTAGGCTGCATCATTTTCTCCTGTGCTTCCCCATAAACAGCCCATCTGCTTACTCGTCGTTGCTATTGGAATTTCAGCCTTTGTGTTGGAAAGTGCCTGGATTCGTCTGAACTTCAGGGATAATTAAATGTACAAGTGCATGTTTGTTGCTTTTTGGGTGAAAGTTGGTAAGGAGAGGAGAAAAGTGGAAAATGGGGTGAAATGTCCTAGAAAATTAACTCAAAGTAGATCTCTTAAAAAATTCTGTAGGGTTAGGGGGCACCTGGCTGGCTCGATTGGTAGAGTGTGCATTCTTGATCTCCGGGTTGTGAGTTGGAGCCCCACATTGTACATATAGAGTACTTTAAAAAGCATTAAGAACCCCCCAGATTCTGTAGGGATATTCAATACTATTTCCCAAGGCAAGTTCTGAATAAGAAAAAGAACAGATTACATCAATTTCACAAGAGAATCTTCTTGCCGAAGAAAACATAATTTCTATCTTTATTTTTATTCTTAGCTTTCCAATAAAATATCATATATATGTATATATATGTATATGTATACAAGTATATATGTCTCTCTCTCCATATATATATATGTATGTGTATACACGTATACATGTCTTTCCATATATATATTTATATGTGTGTGTATATATGTATCTATATATACATATATATGCATACATACATACATACATACATACATACATACACTAAGAGACCAACTGGGAGAAATTTGCAGACTAAGGCAGTCAGGATCTTACAGATTCAAAATTCACATATGGCAGAGATATGTTAATAAATGTAAGTGGATTCTTTACTTGGGCTTGAATAAATTGGAAAAGATTTAGAATTAAAATTGGAAACCCATGCTTTTTCTTCCCTTCAGATCGAACTCAAACTTTCTCTCAGTTGAGCACTGAGTAGTCCCATAAGGTATTTATTAGTTTATCCCTTACAAATTGCTTTCCTATGTATTATAGCCTTGGATGTTTCTGCAATTCTAAATCCTGTAATGTAGTGATTCTTTATTTTTCTACATGTCATAGATGAGGAAACAGTGCTCCAGAGAAGTTGATGACTGTTCAGCATGAAAGAGTCAGTACTGTGGCAAGGCTGGACATTGAGTCTGGATCACCATCCTCATATTTGTTTGTTGGTGCTGACTATCAAGCATAGAGTCTAGGTTGGGTGCCAGGCTGGCCACAGGAGCCAAGGCAATAGTAACAGACCCTGGCTGCAAGGACCTGTCAACAATGGAAGTTCAGAGTACACAAACCATGTGAAGCTGTTGGATTAGGGAAGATTTGCAGATTGATTCTATCAAAGGGGAGCCGAAGGTCCTATAATACCTCCCAGAGTGATAGTCCACCTGGGGGTTGATGCTAAGCAGGACTGATGGGGTGAGGAGTTTGAGGACAGAGGGCAGAGATGCATAAACCCGGTGGGTAGGAAGACACGAAGAGTCCAATGTGACTCAACCCATAGTTTTGTGCCTTTTGAGTACTTGTATTCACTAAAAGATGAAATTATTGAAACCTGTTTTTTTTAATGTTTATTTATTTATTTTGAGAGAGAGAAAGAGAACAAGCAGAGGAGGAGCAGAGAAAGAGGGAGAGAGAATCCCAATTAGGATCTGTTCTGTCAGCAAAGAGCCCGATGTGGGGCTTGATGTCATGAACCATGAGATTATGACTTGAGCCAAAATCAAGAGTTGCATACTTAACTGACTGAGCCACCCAGCCTCCCCTGAAACCTGTTTTTATTTTGTTCCAAACTATATAATTAAACTGGAAATCACTAAGAATTGGGATTTCGTACTGACTTTAGAAAGAGTATTCTTACGGGGCCCAGTTTAATAGCTAGGCTTCTGCCTCTATTGTTAATGAAGAAAACTTGTCTCTTTGCAAAGTTTCAGTTCAGTTTTTGCATTTCTTTGACAAAAAAGGTAAAAATCAATCCAAGAAGAATATTGGCAAACTCAAATCCATCCTTTTCATTAGTGTATCGGTTTGAATAATATGTATTTACATATTGTTTTGTGACAGGACCACAAAAAAAGTTGTAAGTGATATTCTTAAATTGTAATGAAAATGCTATCAAGTTTTTTTGAGCTCATTGTTTCCTGAGCAGCAGGTGATAAAATTCAGGCGATCAGTATACGCAGTATTTCTGGGCTTTACTGGAATGATTAATGGTTCAGACTTTATATGAATTGGGAAAGAGGTATAAGACAAGATCAATTACAGGTGAACTTGCACTTCATTACCACAGAGCAATTGCTAATACGGCTCTCTTCTCTGAATGTATATGAAGGCAAAGGTTGGGCGCAGAGAGTGAGGAAGGCAAGGTCTGGGCCAGTGGGCTGCCTCTGAACAAATGGTGTTTGCAGTGAAGACTCCTTTTAATTGAACCAATACTGCAATGTAGACTCCTGGCCGCCTTAGCGGCTTCATTTGTTTATTTTTTTGGATATAGACAAAAGTCTATATCTTCACTGCTGAAAATTCACATATTATGAAATGTCTGATTTGCAAAGTGAGAGTTCTCTGGAATCACCTCTCTTCTCCATCATCTGTGAGAAAAACCACATCAACGGTTGGGTATTCTTCTTGGAATTGATTCTGGCTCATTCTACCTCTTATTTATTTATTAACACAGAAAAGATCAAGTAACATATTTTGAACTTGATTGATAACTTAATTATCCCTGTGTATTAATAAAACAACAACCACCTACGTGGGCCTGGGCCTGCCTTGCTGCCTAGCTGTGTCTCTGGCCAGCAGCTGGCCTTGCCCTTGTGCCCACTGTCCTCCAGTAAGGCCTTTTTCAGATGCAGAATAGCATTGTTCCAGGGTTAGTGTTTCCTTCAACTGAAGTCACTTAGGAGCTCTGGGCACGAGACAAGAAGCTCCTCAGGGGCCGGCTTATTCTTGCTGTGTGTACCTGCTGCACTGGAAACTTGTCTGGGTTTTTTGGGGTAATCTTCCTGCCCAAGGAGACTCAATGGCAAAGTGGGTCAGAATATGCCTTCTGGAATTGGTGGCATCCATGTTTCTTAACCTCACTAAGCCTCAGTTTCCCTGTTGGTTAAATGGAGGCAATAATAGTACCTACGGTTTAAAATTCTTTTTATGGGGATTAAATGAAATCCTTTATGTAGAGCATTTAGCCTGGTGCCTATGATATTGTAAATTCCTGTGAACGACATATCCTCTTACTAGATGTGCTGGCTCAGGGGGACAGGGACTGGTTATCTATTTCCTTCTGTATCCTTAGTGCTCAGTCCACGGAGGATTCTGGATAAACATTTATGAGGAAATGAATTCCCACTGACCAGGCCAGTCCTTTAAGCTGGAAAGAGAATCCAGAAAGGAGCGTTGGAAGGTCAGAGAAAAGTCATTCGCCAGCTGTCCAGAAGTACAAGCCGGGTAGAAAGTCAGAGGTTGCTGCCCAAACTGGGAAGCTTCCACACAGGTCCCACTGCTCGCAGGAGACCGCCACGGGGTGGGGATGAAGTCTGTGGAGGCCTTTCCTCTCCGTTTGATGTGGGTCTGGATGTCCTGCTGGTTAGTAGGCTGGCATTTAGGAAGGACAGCTGGACATGTTTTGAGGGAAGAATAGGAACACACTAGAGCCCCAGGTCTTCAGCATGTTTTCACCTTGCCTAACCATGACGACCTTCCCAGAAGCAATGGCTGCTGCTTTCCTTCTACCTTGCAGATCTTCAGCACGTTTCTCCTCTGGTTAACCCTCTACTGGATCTCTAAATATGGCCCCAGCTCAGCCAAGTTGACTCAGTCAATGAAGCACTCTCTGAAATTGATTCCTCATGTCTGTCAGAATAAAAGACAGCACCTCAGGTGTCGAGATGCTAATGAATCCCATGGCTTTTCGCCAGGACATTCCAACAGCCAGCTATTCCAAACTCCATCTCTTTACCCCTGTGAATGGAAGGACCCACTGCCCAGGACAGATATGCACAGACATCCATCGTATGGGGCCGTCTCTGAGTATAATGATGCAGAAACATATTAGCTGTTAGAATAGGCAAGGTCTTGTGGGATTTCTCTAGCCTATAATTGGCTTTTACTGTTGTGGGTTCTGTGAGTGTCAGAAATAATGAGATGACATCTGGGTCTGACATGGCATCATTAGAGGCCTGGTAATGCAGATGATGAACATGCATTCATATAAGGGAGGATAATGAATCAAGTGGGGAAATGCTTTTGGAGTCATGGGGGTTGTGTCCAGATATATACTTTTTTTGGTGTATATTAACGCCAGCAATTGATAATCCATGGCCCTATCCTCCAGGGGCTTGTAGGTCCCCAGCTAAGATAACATTTCTCAGGCCACCAAAAAACTCACAGTGAAGATCTTTGTGAGCAAGTCTGAAGGTCATCTGTGCTGCACCTAGGGTTGGATGGGATGCGGATTAGTCCATCGGGAGTGTGAGGCAAGGCATATGAGAGCCCAGCTTTCTTAGGAAATATCCTGAGCACAGTTTCATATGCCTCTACACAATTCCAGTGATACTATGGTTTTTGGAAAAAGTTATTTAGCCATTTATAACAGTCATTAAATTGCTATGACTTATGGGTGAATGGCATTATCCCCCGAAGAAACACTGCAGGCCATCTGTTTTGCCACACTCAGCAACAAGCCAATGTAGATGTTTGTCTCTGGCTATAGAAATCCTCTCCTCGTGCACTGAGTACGTAAGAGACTTTGCACAGCTCTGCTCATTATAAAATTCAGAAGCCTTAGCATCATTGTTCATAGTCAGCAGGTGATGGGGAGGGGAGGGCGGGCAGCGCTTGAGGGTTGCCTGTTAAGTGCCAACCTTTCCTACAAACAGTCGGAACATCAACCCAGATCTTGTAGTTTCAAACATCCTATCTCTTACCTCCAATCCCCCCTCCCAAGCCAGTGTGTTTAGTATTGCCATGATGGCCACATAGCTCATGCTTTTGGAGAGGGTAGGGTGTCTGTCTGGACTGTCCCCACCTGTCCCTGTCTGCCCCCATCTGTCCCAGTGTAGCTTTCTCTGTCTCTGCCCGCTTTGTCTGAAACTCTCTCCTTTCTTTAGCTTGTATTTTTGTCTGTTTGTTTTGTTTTTTTGTTTCTTTTGTAGTGAAGGGAAATACACATGCAGAAAAGTGCCAGGTCATAAGTGCTCAGGTGAGAGAATTCTCATAAACTCTAATTGGCCTCCTAGAAGCCCCTTCATGCCCAGTTCTAATCACTAGATTAGAACTCTCCCCAAGGGCAGCCATGCCCCTAATTTCTAACTGCCTACATGCGTTTGCCTGTTTTTATAGTTTATGTGAATGGAATCCTGTGGCTTTTTTCACTCGGCATTTTGTCTGTGAGGCTTATCCATGTTGTGTGTAGTTGAAAACTCATTCTCATTGTGTGCGTATACTGTGGTTTATTTATCCATTCTGCCAACTATGGGCGTTGGGAAGTTTGCAATTTGGGGCTGTTATGGGAAGTGCTTCTGGGAACATTCTAGAAGATGTCTTCTGTTAAGCATATGCCCGTATTTCTGTTGTGCGTAATTTGGAATAAGGAATGTTAGCTTCCCTTGACTTTAATTGTAAATTAAAGTACCTGCCCTTCAACCGTCTCAGTCTTCACTGAAACCGAAAGGGAGACTTAGTGGTGCTTAGGCCATAAACTCAGGTATACGAGAAGTATCACTGGAGTTTTTAAAATTTAAACCTAATATTTATTTATTTATTTATTTATTTATTCATTCATTCATTCATTCATTTATGAGAGACAGGGCGCAAGTAAGCTAGGGGCAGAGAGAGAGAATCCCAGGAGGGGGTTCTTCCAGAAGGAGAGAGAGAGAAGCAGGGCTTGCCCAGAGCGGGGCTTGTGTCTTTTACCTGAAGCAGAGTTCGAACTCACCTGAAGTGGGGCATGAGCTCACCCAATGTGGGACTCAGACTCACGAACCATGAGATCATGACCTGAGCCAGAGTCAGAGGCTTAGCAGCTGAGCCACCCAGGTGCCCCTAAACCTAATTTGTAGCTCTAAGTCCCCCTCCTCATACTACTAGACAAGGGGAATCTTCTCTCAGTTGTTGTGTGATTCCTGCCACACCCCGTGGGGGCTGTGACCAGAGTCAGGAAAGGGAAAGGATCTCTAGCCACCATCTGTCCCTCTGCTGAGCAGCTCATACTTCAGAATGAGGGGCAGTTCTGTGCTGTGCTTGGGGCATGGAGATGTGGGGGTCTGAGACCCTTGATGTCTCTGACCATACACTTTGGGGTCCTCTCTGGGTCTGGCTGGCTCTCTCACGGGGGATGGGGAAAGGGGGGGTCAGATCCCTGCTGCTCTCCTTCCAATTGCAGGGAAGTCTCTTCTTCAATGGGAAGACCCTCCCTGAACCATCCTGCTTCTTGGAGCCCCACTGCCTCTTCCACCAGCTCTGCCCCATGTGGTGGGCTCAGGATTTGGAAAGCAAAAGCCAAGAAGTTTAAGGCTGGTTGCTTTCTGCCCTAGCATGTTTCTCCCTTGAAGCAATCAAACACAGAACCTGCTTCAATGGGCAAAGGCGACAACTGGGGAGAAGAATGGATATCATCTTAAAGTGTCACAGTCTTTGCTTGACTAAAACGTTGGGAACATGGTGGCCATAGCACATGTGACCTGGGTGGTGACAGTTGACATGATCTGCTATCCATGGACTAGGGGGCCAGTGGGCACCACCTGGGCGTGTTGGTTTCTCTTTTATGGGACTCTTATGAGTCTCTTACAAGAGACTCTGTTTTTCCTCTCCTAGGAAGTTGGGGAAAGGGTCTTGGGTGGAGAGGAGGGAGGCAGGAGATACCGGAAATGAAGAGAGATATATGGAAAGATTCTTGGGGAGAAGACACACCATCAAAACACAGTTATTGGGGCAGGACACATGCTAAAATGGCTAAAATACTGACAATCTGAGAGTGTTGTGTCCTAAGAGATGCCAAGAAGCTCATGAGTGTGAGAGCACTCACCCCCAGATTCATGTCCTAGGGCTTTGGGGACAAAGGAACCCAAACTGGATTGCTTAAAACAACAGAGATGTATTCTCTTACAGTTCTGGTGTCCCAAAGTCCAAAGTCAAGGTGTTGGCAGGGCCATGCTCCCTCTGAAGCTTTGAAGGAAGCATCCTTCCTTGCCTCTTCCTGGTTTCTGGTGGTTGCTGGCAATCCTTTGTTCTCCTTGGCCTGTAGATGCATCATTCCAACCTCTGCCCCCATCCTCACATAGGCTCTTCTCTCTACATGTGTCTGTGTTTTCTCTTTTATCCAATATTAGTCATTGGATTAGTTTACACCTTAATCCAGTGTGATCTCATCTTACCTAATGACACCTACAAAGACATATATATATATATATATATATATATATATATATATATATATATATATATATTCCCCCAGTCCCTCAATGGGTTGAATGGTGCACACCTAACGTTGAGGAGAACCATCTGCCCCATTCAGTCCACTAATTCAAACACTAAATCTTTTCTGGAAACCCTCTCACAGACACACCGAAAATAATATGTAATCAGATATCTTGGTAGGGGCACCTGGCTGGCTCAGTCAATAGAGCACGTGCCTCTTGATCTTGGGGTTGTGAGTTCAAGCCCCACATAGGGTTTAGAGCTTACTTAAAACAAAATCACAAGGATGCCTGGGTGTCTCAGTCAATTGAGTGTCCGAGTCTTGATTTCAGCTCAGGTCATGATCACACAGTTCATGAGTTCGAGCCCCATGTTAGGCTCTGCACTGACAGCATGGAGCCTGCTTCAGATTCTCTCTCTCCCTCTCTCTTTCCTTCCCATGCTCATGCTCTCTTTCTCTCTCTCTCAAAATAAATAAATAAAATTTAATTTAAAAAAATCAGATATCTGGATATCCCATGGCCCGATCAAGTCGACACATAAAATTATAATTATATATATAATCATATAATTACATCACCATTTTTTACTACACAAGAATCTTTATTTTAACAAATAAGTGAAGAATAAAAAAATTGACCTGAAAAGTAAAAGAAAAGTAGGTTAAAATAAATATTTATGAATTATTGTAGAAATTATACAAAAAGAGGGTTAAAATTCACAATGAGGAAAATCCAAAATGTGTCCTTTTGTATAAAGGCTCTTCCCTGGCAAGAAACAGAGAGAGTTCGGAAATGCAGTTTGTTTTTGCTGCTGAAAGATGTACAAGATAACTTAGAAAAACAAGTCAAGGTAGCTATTTATAAAAGCGTGGGGAGGATAAGAGGAAACACCAAGGGATGGTTCAGGGCTCTGGGGATGTTCCCATCACCCTTTGGCTTGAGGGGGCAGTTGCTGGGACCTGGAGGGAAGCTTAAACGAGAAGAGGGGATCTCCCAGCAGGAGCTGTGACCTTTGGTAGAGGGTGCTGCCCAAACTGCAGAGACCAAAAGTGAGCCAAGGGACACAGGTACCCCCCACTTCACTTTCCTCCCTTCTTCTACTTCCTGGCAGTGTTGGTCATGGGGAATCAAGTAGAGGAGTGAGTGGTGGGTCCAATGAGAGCCTTTTGCAAATAGTGCAGAGTGGAGGAGGGTGGAGGGTAGAGCAGGAGGGTCAGTGGAAGCCATCCAGACACGACTAGGGGTTCCTCTACTGGTGTGAATGTGGGGTGAAGAGAGTTTGCATGCCAGCGTCCCAGGCCAAGGAGGAGCCCACAGGGTGGATGGAAGTCCAGGCCACCAAAAAGGCCCACGTGCAACTAATGAGTTACAGTTCATTACAGTGCAATTTCTTTTTTTTTTTTTAATTTTTTTTTTCCAACGTTTATTTATTTTTGGGACAGAGAGAGACAGAGCATGAACGGGCGAGGGGCAGAGAGAGAGGGAGACACAGAATCGGAAACAGGCTCCAGGCTCTGAGCCATCAGCCCAGAGCCCGACGCGGGGCTCGAACTCACGGACCGCGAGATTGTGACCTGGCTGAAGTCGGACGCTTAACCGACTGCGCCACCCAGGCGCCCCTACAGTGCAATTTCTATAGGGCAATTTCTAGTTTTCAGTCAACAGAATTAGTTTCGTTCTTTGCATGGAAGAAAAATCAATCTAGACCTTTTTGGATAGAGACTTAAGAAAACACCAAAACCTTAGGGCCACCACTGGTTGTGCCAAGAGCTAGAACAATCCTAGAATAGAGACTGACAAAGACACTCAGAAGGTACTTGAGGTGATTATATTACATCAGGAATTCAAACCATTCTATCTCAGCTTGGCTCTAATAATCTAAATATTTGAAATGGATATTAATTTAATTTAAATGATCTGGAAAATTAACTCAAAATTTCTCCTCAAAGCATAGTGTCCCTTTTTTGTATAAATATTTCACTTAGGGCTATCTGGGTGGCTCAGTCGGTTGAGCATCCGACTCTTGGTTTTGGCTCAGGTCATGATCTCACAGTTTGTGAGTTTGAGCCCTGCCTTGGGCTCTGTGCTGACAGTGCAGAGCCTGCTTGGGATTCTCACTCTCCTTCTCTCTCTGCCCCTCCCCTTCCTCTCTCTCTCTTTTATAAAAAAAACTTTTTTCAATGTTTTATTTATTTTTGAGACAGAGACAAAGCATGAACGGGGGAGGGTCAGAGAGAGAGGGAGACACAGAATCCGAAGCAGGCTCCAGGCTCCGAGCTGTCAGCAGAGAGTCAGATGCGGGGCTCGAACTCACGGACCGTGAGATCATGACCTAAGCCTAAGTCCGATGCTCAACCGACTGAGCCACCCAGACGCCCTTCTCTCTCTTTCAAAATAAATAAATAAACATTTCAAAACAAACAAACAAAACATTTCATTTATAACAGGTAGAGTTAAATCAACAGATTTTTCAGGTATATGGCACATCATTTTTTTTTTTCCTTTTCTCCTTTTGATAAATGAACTCAAAGGTGACATACATAGATGTACTTTTTTTTTGCTTGTAGGCCTTTAAAATACATTTTTCTTGTGTAAGTCAAATGAAACATTACATATTAATTTGTACAGTGAGATTTATTGAGGTTTCTGGAGCTGTTAGGAGTTTTCAAATAATGTGCTTAAAAACTTCTGGGTCATTTCTGTGATTTATTATGAGGTAATATATAAATACACATTTAGGTGCCCATTAAGAATAGATTTGAGTCCCATAATATGGAAATTACTCAGCTCTTCATACTTCATAATACATCACATTAGCTGGCAGTATGGAGCCATTATGATATTAACATAGATTTCAGCGCAATAGAAATATACTTACAGGAAGGTTAAAAGAACAAGATCTGCTTCTAATGGCTCTTTGAGCCACTTGGAACAAGGTAGTGCTTTGTTGGCATATTTGTAAAAAGTTGAATAATAAGATTATAAGATTTGTAAAAAAGTGATTTCTGAGTGCTACTTTAAAATTACCATTTCTCGTAAAATATTTAAAAATGTAAGCACGCGAGATGGCCAGATGGGGCTGTGTTTCTCCTCTTCCATTTTGAACATGACTAGGAGTCTGTAAAACATCTATGTTGAGGAAGGCTCTCACAGAGCCTGTTAAAGAAGATCTCTTCCACCTTCCTGGAGGTGGATGGATGTTATCAGAAAGTTGGCAACCACACTTACAGAAGCAATGTGAAAATAATAGTGTGCAGGGTGAAGCATTGTGAAGGCTGATGGGCTCCTTGGCTGGAATATGAACAGCAGGGAGGAAGAATCTTGCCCCGAGGGTACACTAAAGCCGTAACAGTCTGCTGGTTCACACTCCGCTTCAATCTTTGCCGTGTTGGTCATGGGAGCGCTGTTCCCACAGCTGAAGGCTTTTGTGGCAGGGTCTACGTTTCTGGGTTCTTCTTTGTGGTTGAAGCCGTGGGAAAAGCAATGCAGAAACCTAGGCAAGCACCCTGGTGTTAAGTGCAGATTCCTCATGCCCTGGGCCAGGTTCAAAACCATCTAAAGATCAGGTGTTTTGGGGACCCAAACTCTACTGGGTCTTGAGCACACATTTAATAGTTTAATCCAATGTCTCATTGGTTTAAAAACAACTCTTGGTATTTATGTACTTTTTCTTTTCCAGTGGGTTTGAGATGATAAAATATGCTGACTTCCTCCTGGCAGTTGGGGACACCTAGGTGGTGGTTCTTGGCTTTCGATATACCTTGGCATCGTTTGAAAATGCCAGTAACGGTGCTCAGCCCCACCCCCAAACCTACTGAGCAAGAATCCCTCAGGACCAAGGCTTGACTGACCTGAACTGAGAAGATGAGGCTAGACATCTCCCACTCCTTCCCCCGAAGGCTTAGGACCCCGGGTTACTTCTCCGGAACTCACTTTCGAACAAACTACCCCCAGGAGGCCATTTCCCAGGGTGTGTTTAGCTGAGCGGGGAGGCGTGGTGTGGAGAAGATGAGACTGGTCTGGGGTGGGTCTCTGACACTGGTGGTGCTGATCTGGCCTGTCCTGTGAGGCCCGTGGAGAGAGAGAGCCTGTGGGGAGGGAAGGGAGCGGTGAGGGGCGTCCATGGCCTGGCCTTGGGTGGGAATCATGACGCCGTGTGAGGATGGGGGCGTCTTTTCCACTTATCGCGGGGTACAGCAGGGCTTCAGAGAAGGAAGAGCAGCCCACTCTGGCTGGAGGAGGCTGGCGGCACTGGGAAAACGGAGTGTCCTTTGACTTCAGCGTTAGTGTCAGCACTGTGGACACTGGCCTGCAGGACAAAAGGCAAGAGCTGTTGTGAGCCCATGTGAAGACTCTCTGGTGACTCTTCAAAGAGGAGTGCAGGGGGATGGGCGCTGGGGGCATGTGTGTGAACGTACACACGCATTTCTCAAGGGGCCGGAAGTCTTGCATTATACACATGGGAAAAGGGCCGGGGACACCTGGGCCGATGCCCTTCCTGTGACCCTTCACTGTAGTCATAGGCCGGGACGCTGGGGGTCACCTGTCTGGCCTTGGCTCCCCTGTCTCTCTTAGGTGGACGTGGCCCACACTGACTGAGGGGTTAAACAAGGAAACCATTAGCATTCACCCCTGTCTTTGGACTCCAGCAAGTCAATGCTTCCGTGAAGTGCATACAGATCGCAAGTCTCAATGCTGTGCTTTGCAGAAGATCCGACCCTCTCTTCCATCAGCAGCGATGTGAAGTAATCTTTAAAGACCAGGTCAGGGGCGCCTGGGTGGCGCAGTCGGTTAAGCGTCCGACTTCAGCCAGGTCACGATCTCGCGGTCCGTGAGTTCGAGCCCCGCGTCGGGCTCTGGGCTGATGGCTCAGAGCCTGGAGCCTGTTTCCGATTCTGTGTCTCCCTCTCTCTCTGTCCCTCCCCCGTTCATGCTCTGTCTCTCTCTGTCCCAAAAATAAAAATAAAAAAAAATAAAATAAAATAAAGACCAGGTCAGGGGGCGCCTGTGGGTGGCTCAGTCGGTGAAGCGGCTGACTTCGGCTCAGGTCATGATCTTGAGGTTTGTGAGTTCGAACCCCGCGTCGGGCTGTCCGCTATCCGCACAGAGCCTGCTTTGGATCCTCTGTCCACCTCTCTTTCTGCCCCTACCTTGCTCGCGCTCTCTCTCTCAAAAATAAATAAACATTAAAAAAAAAAACAAAAAGCAGAGCAAATGTTGCTTTCTCCAGGCAATCTTCCTTGATCTCCTGCAGCTACAGATCTCTCTCCACTTTTTGGCTTATGGGGCACATCATTTGTCGTTCTTGGAGTTCACCTCTTTCTTCTTTGGGTAACTGCTAATCACATACACATGTGGGACATGCAGTGGATGCTCATCATTTGTAGGCTTCCATTTTCCCAGCAGATGGAAACTCCTCGTGGGCAGAGCCCAGTTGTCTTCGTCCGTTTGGACGGCTACAACAAAATAGCGTAGATGGCGGGCTTAGACAACAAACATTTGTTTCTCAAAGTTCTGGAGGCTGGGAGGTCCACCATCAGGCTGCCAGCAGGTTTGATGTCTAGTAAAGACATACTTCCTGGTACATAGATGACCGTCTTCTCACTGTGTCCTCACATCGAAGCTCCCTGGGGTCCTTATTTTAAGAAAAAAAAATTCTACTCATAAGAACTCACCCTTGTGACCTAGTCACCTTCCCAAGGCCCCATCTCCTAATGTTATCATATTGGGTGTTTGGATTTAACATAAGAATCTGGGATGGGGGAGACAATGATTCAGTCGATAACACCACCCTTAGCTCTCCTACAAGACAGTGCTCTCAGGAAAGGCACTGGGATATGTCTTCTGGAAATGAATGGCTAATCCCTGATTCCTTCCTGGGAACTACTGTGGGCATTTTGCTTGGGAAAACAGGCTTCACAAAGAGGCTCTTATTACTATTTAAGAACCATTCTTGTTTAAAGTTGTTTAGTTTGAGAATCTGTAGGCGGTCTATTCTGAGTATGCTTTTTTTTTTTTTAATTTTTTAATATATTTTTGAGAGAGAGAGACAGAGCACCAGCAGGAGAGGGGCAGAGGGAGAGGGAGACACAGAACCTGAAGCAGGATCCAGGCTTGAGCCATCAGCAGAGAGCCCAACGCAGGGCTCAGACCCACAAACTGTGAGATCATGACCTGAGCTGAAGTCGGACACTTAACCAGCTGAGCCACCCAGGCTCCCACTAAGTATACTTTAAAAAAAAAAAAAAGTTTATTTATTTATTTTGAGAGAGAGAGAGACAGAGAGAGAGAGAGAGAGAGAGCACATGAGTAGGGACAGGGCAGAGAGAGGGGGAGAGGGAGAGAATCCCAAGCAGGCTCCATACTATAAGCACAGAGCCCAACGCAGGGCTCGAATTCCTGAACTATGAGCTCGTGACCGGCACCAAAATCAACAGTCAGATGTTGAACTGACTGAGCCAACCAGGTACCCCTGAGTATACTTTTTATCCCGGTGAGCCAGTAAACACGGAGCGTTCACACAGTGGTTCACCATGTATGGGCTGCTCCACTGGCTGATTGAGTTAAGGAAACATTTAGGGCTTTGAGCAAAGCATCCTCACTGGGAACAGGAACCAGTAGACTAGACAAGCCATTCCCAGCTTTTAGGGGACCGAGGAACATCCTATTTTATTTATTTTTTTTTTATTTTTTTATTTTTTTAATTTTTTTTTCAACGTTTTTTTAATTTATTTTTGGGACAGAGAGAGACAGAGCATGAACGGGGGAGGGGCAGAGAGAGAGGGAGACACAGAATCGGAAACAGGCTCCAGGCTTCGAGCCATCAGCCCAGAGCCCGACGCGGGGCTCGAACTCACGGACCGTGAGATCGTGACCTGGCTGAAGTCGGACGCTCAACCGACTGCGCCACCCAGGCGCCCCGGAACATCCTATTTTAATGGCAAAAACTTGCACAGATTTTTACTCTATGGTGGTTGTACTTTTCAATATCTGTTAATTGAGAACACATATAATATGACAAAATGTTATGGGTCATTTGAGGAATATTTTAAAAGCAAGTTAGTCTTCACAGCACCTACAGGCATAAATCTGGCATCATTTTATTTTTTATAGTAACAAAAGAAAGATGAAAATGGCAGTGCTTGTTGCCACGTGTGTTCACAGTCTTTGAAATTACTCCTTTCCCCCCGAGATCTGTGGCCCGTGGATTGTCGGTCACTGCACTGAAACTGTCCTTTTGATTAAAGCTAAAGCTCCTGGTCAAGGAACAGCCCTGTTGAGGGTCTGACCAAGAGGAGAAGCCACAGCCTTCCAGCTTTCTGTAGCTGCTTTGCTTTTCTCCCTGTATGTTGTGCTTTTTGTGTGTGTGCACAGCTTAGAGCCAGCCTGTCTGCAAAAAGAAAAAGGTGAGATGATTGTTATCTGTTTGAAGATAAATCTCGCCAACTGTATTATGCAGCCTTGAACCAGACTAGAAACAGTGCATTCCCTCCACCCATATTACTACTAGGACTTTCTTTTACCCGCTCCAGGGCGTGCTCCTTACCTTTCCCAACCTCTTGACCAGTCAACAAATCATGGGGGTTGTAAAAAGGGCGTTGTATTTATTCCTCCAAATTAGAATGAAGGGGAAATGTAGGTAGCTTTATGTAAATATAATATTGAAACACAAGCTGCCCAAAGCTCATTTGTTTCCTGAATCTGTTGGGGATCATAGAGGTCAATGTTGGACAAGCCAGTGGTCCCAGGCGTACTCTGTGGGCATCAATCTTTTCTTTCTAGTTGGACTTGACAAGTTGGAAAAGAGGAAGTGTGTCACACACATAATGAGATTCTGAGCCTCCAATTATTTTTGTCCAGTTGTTTCTAAAAGGGAAACATTGCTTCCTTATCAACTCACCATGCAGAGCAGTTTCTGTGGGATAAATGATTAACATGAGTCAAAAGCACAAAGAACGTTCGGACGTTAGATATTAGCTCTGGGGTGAGATTTCTCCATCCTCGTATGATATGAGTCTGCCATTGTGGGCTTGGGCAGAAGAATGCCACTGTGTCGTTTCTGTTTTCCATTTTATCAAATCATACAACCGTGTTTCAGTCATTCTGACATATCCAGTCTCTTTACCTACCATCCGCGGCTGTTTCTGAATTGAGCCAGTGTTTCCTTAATACATGCTTTCCTAAATTATAAAGTTGGGGACTTAATGTAATTTCTGAAATTCACATAATCAATACACTCTTGCTGTTGCTGTGGCAAGATTGAGGAGGGTTTCAATTTGTAGCCAGTTGGTCAGGAGTGCAGGTGGGTTGGGGGGGGGGGGGGGGGGGGGGCCCCCCCCCCCCCCCCGCCCCAGGCTGTGGCTAGTCTGTGAAGGGAGAAGCAGTCTTGCCGGAGACTGAGCCCTTAAGGTGTGGAGTCTAACTCCAGATGGTTGGCCCCAGGATTGCACTACAGTATTGCAGGAACCAAGTCATGTTAATGGTGGAAATGGGGAGAGAAAGCCTCAGGCTGCTTGGATATCTAACTGACCATGAGATAGTCCAGTATCTTTCCAAGAATGTCCTTTCATCCACCCCACCCCCTCAATGAGCTAGAGTGGGTCTATCCTTGCAAATCAAAGAAACTCTGGTAATTTGGGCAGGGAAGCAGGCCATCCGAAGCCTGTGGTACCCCTTCCCATCTGAGATCTTGTTAAGTCGGACAGATACCCAACTCCCCAGAATCTGCTCCTAAGAGGACGCCAGGTGGTGAGACCATGGGCCTTGCATGATCTCGTCCTGTCTTGCATTCTCTGCCCCAACCCTGGTTTGGGGCCACAGCCTGACCCTACATCCCTTCCTGGATTGCTCTGTTCTCTGCCTGGACCCCAGTGGATGCTTGTAGGGAACTCAGACAGGAAGAGCCTCAGGCTGCCTCCCCCAACTGTGACCTCAAGAGGTCATCCTGGGCTGTCTTTATGTTAGGTTCCTCTACTGGTCCAAAATAGAATCTGCCATTTGACTACCATTTGGTCCATGTGTTCATGTCTTTGGTGTTTCAGTTTTATGCAGTAACAGGATAAGAATCTTACTGTCTCCTTATTGCTGTAATTTCTAAGTATTAAAGCCTGAATTATGGGTTTCTAAGAGGACGCCAATGATCTGTATCTCCAGTATACACTAATGGGTGGTACAATTAATATTTAATTAGAATATTTTCTGGACTATTTTCTAGAAAACTTTAACTTAATTTTAGGTGGAAAAAGGTACAGGCTTTTCCCCCCTTGTGCCATTCATTTTTTCCAGCTCTTTCGGGTTCCTTACGTTATTGCTGGAATGTGATTAATCGGACGGTCAGTGTTGGTTTAACTTTCTTTTTGGTGAATTTAGAAAAATCTTGCAGTGATTTTATGAATCTGAATTATACGTGCAAAAATTTTAAATGTAGATGGAAAATTTTATCCGGACGTGTATCAACCCTGGGAGTCCTTAGGGGCAGGCTCTTGTTCGAGATTTTAAGGTGTTTCTGATAGCTTCAGAAGCCAAAACTGCTGCTTACTGCTTCTGTGATCCCTCTAGGTGCATATTTTTGTAAGCCCTTATATGTCCCTCATAACTGGTAATAAAGTTCTTCAAATAAGTAAATAGGGAGGTGGTAAGTGCTTAGCAGGGAACTAGTGTTTTATTTCAGAGCCAGGCTTGGGCTGGAGAGAAGAGCCAGGTTGGAGCTGGGGGATGTCACCGGAGGAAACAGAACAGAGCAGTGTTAACCCTGTGGACTGGGGGAAGGAAGCCCTTTGGGGTCTTTAGAGAAGATGGGAAAAAAAGACAAGGGGAAGAAGGAGATTTAGGGTATCTGGCGGAGCCACCAACAACAGCCTCTGACCCACCTCTTAGCCCCTGCCACAATCTGCTCTTGGACTTCTCGGTGAGCAAGCACTTACTGTAAATGCTTATGCTGTAAGCCCATATCCACTGGGTGTAAGGTGTTGATTGTGGAACTGTTGGTGGTACTGCTCACCCCAGAGTTCCCTTTTAAAACTCCAATGACAAGTAACCTTCGTGACTTTTCTCCAGTTACGTCCAGTGAATAATTTGATTTCTGATGTTTCATGTAAAGGGATTGGCCAGGGCTCAGCCTTGTGTGTGTGTGTGTGTGTGTGTGTATGTGTGTGTGTGTTTTACTTTTTTTTTTTTTTTTTCTGAGAGACGGAGAGAGACAGAGTCCAAGTTGGGGAGGGCAGAGAGCAAAGGAAACACAGAATTCGAAGCAGGCTCCAGGCTCTGAGCAAGCTGTCACCACATAGCCCGATGCAGGGCTCTAACCCATGAACCATGAGATCATGACCTGAGCCAAAGTCGGATGCTCAACCAACTGAACCACCCAGGTGTCCCCAGCCTTGTGTTTTGTAACCCCTTCGTCGTGACCCCTGCCTGCCCCCCACCCTTGTCCTGTGGCCAATAGCCAAGCCTGGCTGACATTCAAACTCGGAATCACATGAGAGCCAGAGAGACAGATCAATGCCAGTGAATTGCAGCGTATTGGAAACTTAGAAGCTTGTACAGCTGAGATCTCAGCTTATGAGACAACAGGCAGCAGCCTTCATTTTTGATATTGTTGATATACTTTCTAAATTACAAATGAATACACATTGATTCCTGAAAATTCAAACCAAACAGAAAAATATAAAGTAAATAATGGATGTCTTCTATCCCATAATTCCTCTCTCCTAGTCCAACTCCTTACGTATAACACAGCTACCAGTTTGGCCACGAACACGCACGTACACACACACACACACACACACACACACACACACACATTTCCAGGACTTTTGTTCTTTCCATGTTGACAACAACAACAACAACAACAAAAAGTGATAATACAAGTCATCCGCTTTACCCTCAGTGACATAACAAGGATGCCTTACATGGTGGTGTATGTTTACAATTGACCTCTGACCTTTGTTCCAAAGTCTTGCTCTGCTTTAACTCATCGAACCACACCCTATTGACTGGTATTTAGCTTGTCTCTACTTATTTGATCATTCAATAAATATTTTTGAGGCATTTAGTAAATGTTAGTGCCTGTTCTAGACCAAGATGCCCACCCTCATGGGGTTTCCTGCAATGGACCCTCACGTGCCTCCTTCCTGGTCACAGGGCAGGTTTTGGGGGTGTAGTGTGTCAGAGAGCATGAGGGTTTTACATGTTGATGGGTCCTGACCAAATGCCGCATATCTAACTTTATACCGTGTCTTTTAAAATCCTATAATTTCTTTTATTTCTGTGCGGAAGGAATCATTTCTTTTCCAGAGTCCTATCTCCTGTGGACCCATGTGAAAGTGATTATATTTTAATCAGAAATGCTGGAAGAATAATTGAAGTCATAATGCAAGAGCTCTTTTGTCAGGGAAACACTGATGGGATTTCTCACTTGTATTTTGGCTACTCTCCTTTCTTAGAAGATGTAATTTAAACTGTGCAAAGAACCATCATCCTGAGGCTTCCTTGGGCTCTGAAGTGTCTGGGGACTGTTGGCCGTCTCCAGTGAAATTTGACATCTTTCTAGAACTTCTGAGGCAGGAGGAGCCTGTTAGAAATCTGGACGTCTCTTTCAGCCTCTCAACAGTGGGGATTTCAGTTGACTCTCCCAGCTTGTGTGGTGGGATAATCTCGCCCTGAGAACAGGGGAAAGAATCCTGGTAGGGTTTCTGATCTTTCCAAATAAGCAGACTAGAGAGTGTTAAAATCAGACCTGTGATGTTAATGCAATGTTTTTATTTTGTTAAGTGATTTCTGACTTCATGTTTCAATGTTTTCAGCATCTCTGGAACTAGAGCAGAATAATTGCTGTGGTCAGTACCTGCCATGAATGCAAAGACACCTGGGTGGCTTTCAGAAAAGCAGGCATCGGGTTCTCCATCAGCCTGGGTCTTGGTTCTCTAATCCCTTTTTCTTAGGTGTTCCCAGGAACCTCTGCTTGGGGAGAGAGGAGAGGCATACTGGCCACTGGCAGAGGAGGGGAGTGTTCTACAGGAGAAGGGGTCAAATGCATAGCAGTCTGAAGCCAGAATCTTGGGTTCAAATACCAAGATGGCAATTTACTAATGATGTGACTGTGGGGACATTATTGATGCCCTGTACTGTACTCTGCAGGGCTGTTGTGAGATTTTCTACACTTCTAGCCACACAATTTGCATTCAGATGTGGGTTTGGTTCACTGTGTTTAGCTGTAGGACCAATGAGGCTGGAGGGTGGGAGCTGGGATGCTAGGTACGTGATTTATTTCATTTATGGTCCATAATGGCACACGATGCTTGGGTCCTACCAACCTGGGTCTCAGACGCTGGCTTCTGATTTCCTAGATGTGGACTTTGGCTGAGTCATTTAACTTCTTTGAGCCACTCGTTCCTTCGTCAGTGACAGGAGATAGTGACATCACCCCCGTCTGGAGTGTGTCCGTGAGGACCACACAGGAGAATACCTAGAGGGTCTGCACTGAACCCCGGGGTGCAAAGAGAAAGCCATACACAGTGGCCATCATGCCTCAGAGTTCTTCTCATCTCATTCCCGCCACCGCCTTCTTTTTACTTCTGCCTGAATTTCTTGAGGCGGGCAAGTAATTTTAGCTGGACAGCTACACGCCCATTTGGCACAGTGAATGAGGGGAAAAAATCGGTCCTTTTCCATTTCGTAGACATCTTTAGCCTGCAGAGGCAGCCAAACCTCCTGGGCAATTTTCTCAGAAGAATCACTGCCTGTGCTGAAAAGGAAATCATTATTCTTGGCAGAGATCCCTGACTTGTTCCAATGGACAAATCAACGCAAAATAACTTCACTGAACGGTTTTATGTAAGTTGCTTGGGGAGCGTTTTGAACTAGTGTTGACTGGGCAGCAGGTTCATGCAGTTCATCACCCGCTCTTCTTGTAGCTGCAGCGGTGGCCCTACTGAGATGATTTTATGAAAGGCTGGGTGACCAGTAACACTTTCCTTTACACATTCCCTAATACAAATGCTCTTTGGTGCCGGACGCTGGAATTTCAATCAAGCGGGCACATGGGCAAACACAAAGGCATGCGTTCATCCATTCACGATTCATCCACTCAACAAATGTTTACTGTGCACCTGTAACTCACCAGGCACTGATCCAGGTCATGAGAACACAGCAATGAAGAAGAAACCTGGTGCCTGCCCTATGGAGCCTATCGTGTAGTAAGAGAGAAACTTGTATCAAATACTCGGTAAATCACTAAGACACAAACAACAGTAAGTGCTGAAGAGGAGAGACGTGAGGTTCGAGGTACTGGATGGATACCTAACCTATTCAGATCTGCTATGTGTGGGGTGGGAGACCTATTCAGAAGGGGTGAGGAAGGTTTTGCTCCAGAAGGGTAGTTGAATGGAAATCTGAAGGGTGAGGATGGGCTAACCTGGTTGAGGTAGAAGAACATTCCAGAAGGATGGAGCTGAAAGTGTAAACACCCTGAGGTGAGAGAGCATGCATATTCCAGGAATTGAGAGAAGGCCAGGGTGGCAGTGACTGAGGTGCGAAGAAGTCAAGATGAGTCCGAAGATGAGGCACTCACACAGGCCAAGTAGGCATTGCCAAGAATTTCTGTTTTTATTCCAGTGCCAAATGGCAAACCACTGTTAAAAGGTTTTATGAATGGGTGTTCATGTATGTATGGGTGTGTGTGTTGTTCACGACTTGATTTTCATTTTGGATGCACCTCTGGGCTACAGCGTGGGGTTAGGAGTGGGGATGGGAGAGAAGTTAGGGAACCGGGGAGAGACGGCGGACAATTGGACAGAGATGGTCGTGGAAATGCCTGGGCCTTTGAATGCGTTGAGGATGTACACCAACAGGATGTCGTTTTGGATCTAGAAATGGAGGGGATGGAGAGGTTAGGGGTGACGCTTGAGGTTCTGACTTGCAAAGCAGGGTGGATGGTGGAGCCATTCACTGAGGTGGGTAACACTGGGACAGAGCCAGGCAGGCAAAGGAGATGGGGTGGAGGCAGGGCGTGGAAAGCCCTGAGTTCTTCCTCCCAGCACTCTCTGGGCCTGTGCACCTGTAGCTCACCTCCACGTATGGAGGACCTCCTTCTGAATTTTGTGCCACTGTCACCTCTACAAATAAGTTTTCAGACTTCTCACTCAGCATCGCTACATTGCCATGTTTTCATACCCCTCGGGGAACTCAATTCAGTCTCTGAAAGAAATGGCATTTTCTCTAGACCAGGTCTAAGTCAAGTTCCCTCTCCATTTGGTAAGAAATAACATTAACAACAGCCACCATTCCTTGCAGGATGCTGTGCTAGGTGCCTAACATTTGCAACTTTATCTGAACTTGGGACTAAGTCAGACCAGCAGTGAGTGATGAGCCTGATTCTGGTTCAGCAGTCAAGGAAGTAATTGACTGAACAAACACTCCTTGCCAAGAACCTAATGTGCCATGCTTGGCCCTTGGGATACAGAGATGGAATATGGATCTGTCCTCGGCGTGGGGTGAGGGAAGAGGGGAGACCTACATGTGCTACTATATCCTGGCTTAAAGAAATTATCTGGGGGCACCAGAGTGGCTCAGTCTGTTAAGCGTATGACTTTGGCTCAGGTCATGATCTCACGGTTTGTGGGTTCAAGCCTGGAGCCTGTTTCGGATTCTGTGTCTCCCTCTCTCTCTGCCCCTCCCTCACTTGCACTGTCTCTCAAAAATGAATAAACGTTCAAAAAGAAAGAAATGATCTGGCAGGGAAGACACACATATCAAGACCTGGCCATAAGCAGAATGAGGTGAGGTAGGCAGTAGGTCCTGGATGACAGAGGAGAAGGGATTCACTTACAGGGAGGATTGGGGCAGGCTTCCTGGAGGCGGCAGCACTTGTCTGGGGGCTTATGGGATGAATAAGAGTTCAGGATGTAGAGCAGATGAAGGAAGGACATTTTGGGCACAGGAATCAGAGTGCAGGGTACGTTTGGGGAGGGTGGGGGGCTGCTGGAGTGCAAGGCATATGGAGGGGGAAGGAGTGAGAGAGGAGGCAGAAGTTAGAAAGGGCCAGAGAGTGGAGGCCTTCCTATGCTAAGGAGTTTGGATCTGATTCTGCGGGTGGCTATAGCTGCGACAGGTTCCTAAAAAGGGGAGAAGAACAGTGCCTATAATTTAGAAAAACGACTCAGGTGGCAAGGGGAAGAGTGGGTTGGAGAGGCAAGACATTAGATTTTCCAGATTTTAGGCAGCTCTTAGGGGTTGAATTGTGTTCCCCAAACACCCTAACACTCTGTACCTGTCATTGTGGTCTCATTTGGAAGTAGGGTCTTTGTAGATGTGATCAAGTTAAGATGCACCCATCAGTGTGTATCCTAATCCAGCGTGACGGGTGTCCCCAGAGGGGAATTTGGACACAGACACACACAGGGAGGGCGCCGTGTGACAACCATGGGGGCAGAGATCACTGCTATGCAGCCGCTGCAAACCAAGGAGTGCCAAGGGTCTCCGGTGACAGGAGTTGTGAGAAAGGCCTGGAACGGACGGATCCTCCCCAGAGCCCTTGAGACAGTCTGCCCCCACCTACACCTTGGTTCTGTACGTCTGGCCTCCAGAACTGTGAGAGGGTAAGTTTCTGTTGTGCGAAGCTCCCGGGTGAGGTGATTTGTTATGGTGCCACAGGAGGGCTTCCTGAAAACCAGCCAGGCTGGGCCTCAGCCTTAGAGTCTCACAGAGGTGTGGGCCCAACCGCAGGAAGGATTCAAACTCATCCTTCTCCGTCAAAGGAGGCAGTGAGGACCTTCCCCAACTCAGGCAAGTCCTCACAAACGTGCTGCTGAAGGCAATGGGGCCAGATCACCTTCTGCCTCAGCAGATGACACGAAGCACCCTCAGGAGCGAGGCTGGGAGAGACGATGCTCCCCTGAACCCCAAACTCGCTCCTGGTGCATGGAGAAGAATTATAATGGCAGGAGCAGAACTTATGATGCACTCTGGAAGCTTCTGAGACTTTATAGCCTGAGGGTTGGTCCCTGTGACAACTAAATTCGAATGGGCTTTGCCATGTGCCTTGCACGGGAGGCTGCTGGTGGAGAGAGGAAGCTCTCGTCCTGCCTTTGGGTTTAAGCTGCCGCCTCCTGTCACTGACTCAGTGACAGTTTAAAAATGAAAGTGAGAACCTCACTCCATAATTAAAGAATGCAAATCAGAGCAACAAAGAGAGGCCATTGTTCATGCATTGAATTGGAGAGAAATTAAATTAAAGTGTTGGGGACAGGGGAGGGAGGTGGTGGGTGGCAGTCGGCCTCAGAATGTTGATGGCAATGAAAACGTTTGCAGCCTCTCGGGAGGATAATCTCATAATATCTATCAAAATGCTTAATGCCCACACAGGGTCCTATACAGCGTAGGTAAGTTCCTGCCCTGCTACAAATCTACCCTACAATCATGTTCGCAAAAATTTGCCAATTGATATGTGCAAGGATGCTCATTGTAGCAGTTTGTAATGGAGAAAATAGAAGAAAAAAAAACTGGAAACAACTTGTGATGGCTAATTTTAGGGGTCAACATGACTAGACCAAGGGATGCCCAGAGAGCTGGTAAAACACTATTTCTGGGTATGTCTGTGAGGGTGTTTCCAGAAAAGAATCACATTTTAATTGGTAGACTGAGTAAAGACCGATCTCACCAAAGTGGATGGGCCACATCCGGTCTGGTGAGAGCCTGAATGGAACCACAAGACCGGGGAAAGGTGGGTTTACTCTCCGCTTAACCCGGGACATCCATCTCCTGCCCTCAGACATTGGCGCTTCTGGTCACTGAGCCTTCAGACTCAGACCAGGACTCATGCCATTGACTGTCCTGGCTCTCAACCTTAGGAGTTAGTGCAAAACATGCCACCAGCTTTCCCGGGACTCCAGCTTGCAAAGCAGGTGGTGGGACTTCTCAGTCTCCATAATTGCATGAGGCAAACCCTCAAAATAAGTCTCTTTCTATATATCTGCATAGATCCTGTTGGTTCTGTTTCTCTGGGGAACTCTAATATTCAACTTAATGTTTTTCAGAGAAGACTGGATAGTTTTATTATGTGCATCTATACAATGGATTGCTAAAATTAATTGGGAGACTTTTCTGGGGTAACTGTTCTGGATGGAGTATAATTCGGTGCCATAACTTTTTTTATGTTTTAAATTAAAACTAACGATTTGAATTGAAAACACAATTCTATAATTTCGAAATTATTTATCAGCATCTACTGAGACTGAGCAGATGCATACCAATATAACCTAGCAGGTCTCCTCCTGCATGCATTCTCTAAAGATTTGCATCATATAATCAACAAAAGACATTAAGAATGCCCCCAGCAGCTCCATTTATAATAGCCCAATCCGAAACAAGGTAAATACCCAAAAAGTGTAGACTAGGTCGGTAAATTGTGGAATAGGCATATTGCTGGAATACTATACAGCAACGAAAACAAACTGTGGCTCTATGCAACTACATAGGTAAATCTTGCAAGCACAATGTTGAGTTAAAGAAGCCAGACATAAAAGAGAGTGTAGTAGTACACAGTACATGATTCCAAGTGTCTGAAGCTCAATGTCAGGGAAAATGAGTGAAATGAGTGATAGAAGTCCAGGTAGGGATGACCTTTGTTGGGGGTAATGATTGGGGTGAAACATGGAGTCCATTTCTTGGCATAGGTGGTGATTAGTGGAATGTGTTCACTTTGAAAATTCATCAAGCTCTACACTGATGACTTTGGCATTTATATATATGTAATACTTCAACTAAAGACTTACTTAAAAATAGATACAACTCAACAACAAAAAAGAACAAACAACCCAATTAAAAAATGGGCCAAGGTCTTGATAGACATTCCTCCAAAGATATATGAATACTCAATACACATGAACAGATACTCAATGTCACTAATCATTAGGGAAATGCAGATCAAAATTATAATGAGATACCACTTCATACTCATTAGGATGGCAATGATTTTTTTTTTTTAAAAAGGGCAAATGACAGATGTTGGTGAGGATGTGGGGAAATTGGAACCCTTGTACATTCCTCGTGGAAATGCAAAATAGTGCAGCTGCTGTGGAAAATGGTCTGGTGGACCCTCACAAAGTTAAACATAGAATTACCATATGATCCAACACTTCTACGTCTAACCATACACCTCAAATAATTAAAAGCAGGGACTCAACAGTACTTTTACACCAATAGTCAAATGATGCAAGCAACACAAATGTCCTTCAAGAGATGAATGAATAAACAAAATGTGCTATATCCCCCAATGGAATATTACTCAGCCATAAAAAGGAATGAAATTCTGATACAGGCTATAGCAAAGATGAACTCTGAAAACATGCTAAGTGACATAAGTCAGATGCAAAAGGATAAATATTGTATATGAATCCCCAGGTATGAAGTCACCGAAATGGATGAATTCGTTGAGACAGGAAGTAGAATAGCGGTTACCAAGGCCTGGTGGGAAGGAGAAGGAGGAGTTATTTAACAGTGTAAAGTTTCAGTTTGGAATGATGAAAGTTCTGGAAATGAATAGTGCTGACGTTGTACATGGTTCTGCATGCGACGGTTTGAATATACTTAATGTCACTGAGCTGCATGTAAAAGGGTAAACTTTATGTATATCTTATCACAAAAAAAGTAAAATATAACATACTTAAAAAATAGAGATCTATGTGATATGAAATAGCATACATGGAGAACGTAACCCTGATTAAATATTTTAAAAGAGCATGGAAATACATGCAGTTACATTAACATTTTAACCAAGAGGATATGCAAGAAAAGCTGATAGTGGTTATCTTTGCAGAGGACAGGAAGTAGTGGGGACAGTGAGGGGTCCTTTTTTATTTAAAACCTTTGTCTGTATCCTCTGAAATCTTCTTTCCCTGGACATGCATTGTCTTCATTCAAATTACTATAAAATCACAAGGGAAGGAGGCAGGGGGCGGAAGATCCCTTGTACACACTTTCTCCAGCTTGCAGGCCAGTCCCCTGGGGAGCAGTCCTGAGCCTGGGGTGGCAGACAGGCCAGCAGAGCCACTGGCTTGTGCGCCCCTGATTCTCCCCAGGATGGCATGACACACGGCTGGCTGATCACTGCAGTTACTTCCTGGAAGGGGCAAAGCCTGTTAGCCTGGCGCTCCAATTTATGGAAGACCCGGTCCATTTCATTTTTATAGGCCAAATTATAGAACGATTCACCTTTGTTTTATATAGTTGTTTCAATAATAGAAAAAGGGCATCGAACATGTAGTGAGGTAGCTTGCCCAAGAGAGTAGGGGAGAGGGAACTGGTTATGTGTTTGAACAATAACTGGTATATATTTAATGCCTGCAAATCACTGATGTTAGCAGAGTAGTTTCCTAGAGGAAGCGTCCACACTTTGGACTCTCTAGAGACTCAATGGAACTGTTTGCATTAGTATCACTGTGAAGGACAGTCATTATTCCATCTAATCTGTGACGATTGTGACCATGGAGTGGGGACTTGCTATCCCCCTACCTGGCTTCCTGGTGAAAACAAATTTCTTGGGCCTGAGCTCTTTGGGCCGACGAGTTGTTTATTAAAGTGTATGACAACTGGACAGGAAAAAAAATCCCACATTTTCCTAGAATTCAAGGAACATGGTTGTCACTTGCATCAAAGAGCTGTAGAATGGTTGTCCCCTAGAGCCTTCGAGCATTTTCACACTGTCAAGTGGTCCCAAGAGACAGGAGACAGACAACGCTCCAAAACCATGGGATGGGGTGGTAAAGAAATACCTCATTACTGAGAAGTTTCTAGTTGATTCAAAAGTTTAACTCCCCCTTGAAGGAGCATTGCTAGTTTAAAAAATTAAAGTGTAATCAGGTGGGAAAACAATCACGTTGTTTTTCAGATTTCAAAGCTGGGTTTAGCAAGAAAAACATTGCTTAAACAGAAAGCCTTCCTTGTCCTCAACCAAGGATATTTCACAGCATAATTTTGTTTCTGTTTTATGACAAAGAAATCTCTGGGATATGATGTGGTGGCTTCCCTGAACAATCTCACCATAAAGTTAGTTCCAGCAAGATTCTAGTGTAGTCTCCAGCCGTGGTTCCACGGCTGCTTCCCTTAGGTTGGTTAATAACGGAGCTCGCATCTGCTGAAAACCTAGTTTGCAGCTAATAACGCTCAGATGCGTAGGCTTTTCTGTGTGGAAGGAAATGCTCATTTGTTTCATTTGAGGAGGCATAAACACCAAGTAATTACGACTTCTCCAGTTCTGCTCCACAAGGAGAGTGTCTAATCGTCATTAATCCCTCTGGGATGCACACTGTGGCACCAGCCCTGTGATGAGCTGGTTTGGAATCAATCTGGACATAACATGCCATCCTTATCATTTAGCATTGGTTAATCTCCTCTCTCTCACAGCCAGAAGCCCTGAGCACATGTGACTGTGGAACACAGAGGGAATGGACTAGGATCTACATTTGAGTGGATCCTGGAAGATACACAAAACAAAGACTCCGAGGATGTCCCAAGTGCAGGCTCAGACTTGCATCATCCCCTCCTTATGAGTGAAGCCAAGATGGGATGGGAAGAAGGTACTTGCTGACTGGGGTGGATGGGAGTGTCGTAGACTCTGGGTCTAGAGTTCTTTCTTGTCTAGCAAGAAAGCAGGATGCAGGATTAAAATGGGAGAGATGGGGGCACCTGGGTGGCTCAGTTGGTTGAGTGTCCAACTTCAGTTCAGGTCATGATCTTGTGGTTCACAAGTTCAAGCTCCACGTCGGGCTCTGTGCTGACAGCTCGGAGCCTGGAGCCTGCTTCCGATTCTGTGTCTCCCTCTCTCTCTGTCCCTCCCCCGCTCGTGCCCTGTCTCTCTCCGTGTCTCAAAAATAAATAAAAATGTTTAAAAAGATTTAAAAAAATGCAAGAGATGGCTAATGTCGGGGAGAAGACAAGAGCCCCGATTAAGGGTGATTGCTCTGTTTTTATTAGGATCAGAAGGCTTACAAACATGGTGATGGACGTGCACAAAAAGACAATGAAACTGTGAACGTGAGGGAAAAGTGGTCTTGAAGACATGTGGGGTTAGGGGTTTGGGTTAATACAGCCGGGAGGCCAGGAACAAGGTTGTTTACACCAGACTTGAGGCAACACCTCTGTTTATCTAAACTGGTCTAGGGGATGAGAAAGAGTGTGTAACCTCAGGGTGAACAAGGCACCTTTCTCTTTTGTTGATTAGCTCAGCTCTGGGCAACTTCACCCTGCAGAGTCTAGAGCCCTATTTACCTGTTTACCTAATTTGGTCCTTCCTTCCTGTGAAAGCAGATTTCTGCTTTAGTACTAAATTGGGGGGCGTTACCGCCCTGGATACCTAATCTTGTTTCCTCATATATCTTTGTATAGGGCCTCGGCCCCAGCCTCTTGATCCTGGGGCCTGGCCCATCCTCTCTATACTTATTTACCTAATCTTGTTTACCCAAACTTGCGTGTGAGCATCCTATGGCTTTGTAATTCTTTTTGCCTTGTTAACCCATCAGTGAAGGCTCAGGGAATTTCAGAGCTTATTCCCCACATGGGAGGGCAGACAGACACTCTTGCTAACCAGACCTAGCCTGGTCTTCCCTGCCAGAGCCATGCAGGAGTTGATCTCATCTGGGATGAGAATGACACAATGAGCCTATTAGCGAGCATAACTTAGACTAACATGATAATGACTGTCTGCCAGTGCTTTTAGGAATTATACCAAGAGAGACGCACTATATCCTTGTTTTAGTAGAATAAGCTGGGGACAAATCATGATTCATTTTCATGTGCAGTTTCGTCAACTGTGAAGCTCCCTTCACCTTAAGCATCTCATAAACTGTAATTTGCATCATTTCCTTGTTTTTATTAGCCTTGTTTTACTTCACACTGAGCAGGTTTGTTTGCTCACTGACTCAACATTTTCCCAAAAAAGAAAAATGGAAGACCAGACACTTCTAAGGCTTAGATCCACAGGCTTGAGGCAGTGAGCAGTCTTCCCCATCAAGCAGTCCTGGGATCACCCTTCTTGATCCTACCCAGGTGCCTTTGCACCTGCTGATCTCCTGAACAGCCCTGTCATCAATTTGCATACCTGGGGATCCTGTTGTTCCTTCTGATGTCTTCTCTGCGAAGCCTTCCTTGCTCTCCCCAGCTGTCTATTCATTCAAAAAATAAAATGTTTGAAATTATGTGACAGTCACTTGCTGGGGCACTGGAAATACCATGGTAGACATGGCAGATTTAGGATCTTAGAGTTTAGTGAGAATATAAGACAGAAAAATAAGCAAATAAGCAAACACAATCATTTCAGCAGTGGTAGGTTATATAAAGATAACCGGACACGAAAGATGGAAATGACAGAGCAACTCCCACGTAAGGAAGTGAGAAAAGCCCTCTTTGAAGAGGTGGCTTATAATTTGACCCTTGGAGGAAGAGAAGGAGCCAGTCAACCTTAGAGGAAGCGAAGATAATTTCAGAACACGTCAAAACCCAAAGAAGGAAGAGGGCAAGTTTGAGGAAATGTAAAAAGCCAGCAGGACCGGGGAGAACATTGATTAAGGGCTCCCCGTCTGTGCCCTCAAAACCTGTTGTGCATACTCCCGGTACAGGGTGCCTGTGGTTCTCTAAGTGGGGGTCTGGGTATCTGTCTCCTGTCTCTGCTTTAATCATCTGCATCTCCAGCAACTTGGTCCCTGCGGGGCACGCAGTAGGTGTACAGCATGTGTTTGTTGAATAGAGGAGTCAGTGACTCTGGTCTTGTCTGCACTGGGTGCTTGCTATGTGTCTCCATGTAAGCTGGTACACGGGAAGGATGCTTGCAGGGTGTGAAGATTGGGCAATGGCATCAAGGGGCTGTGGGCCACGGTTTCCGATTGCTGGGATCTTCCCTGGGACTCTCTCTAGTCACAGAATTGCCCAGACTGTGTTTCATAGCTGGCATGTTGATATTTCCAGCTGTAGTCCTTGCTCTGGTTAATTCTGCTGCTTGAATAACCGCAATACCTTTAGCTTAATGCCATAAACGAACACCATAAACGAACACCATAGTCAGCGGAGTGGATAGCCCAGGCTTTGAGGAGGGAACAGACATGAGAGATCATCAATCCAGTCTTCTCATTTTATGAGGATCAGAGGGAAAAACGACTTACCCAAGGTCACACAGCTAGCTAATGATTGGAAGGAGACTAGCTAGCACCTGGAGCCCTTGATTCCCAGGCTTTGTTATGTCCACTGTCCATCTGGTCTCCACTTATGTCTCACCCCTGTGGCTTCCTCCACATACCCAAGGCTAGGAAGGTGGAGTTGGGGCCGGGGCTCCAGAGTCAGGCTGCCCCACTGCAGATGTCAGCTTCACACATTGAGCAATGCCTCAGTTTCCCCATCTTCAAAATGGGGTAACAGCTAAATTTATCTTTTAGTGCAAGGATAATTAAGATAAATTAAGTAATTCATGCGAAGAACTTCATAAATGTCAACTCTTATTGTCTTTTCTCTGAATACTATTCTAGGGTCAGCACATGCTCAGCACACATTTTCTTTTTCTTTTTTTTTTTTTTTAATTTTTTTCAACGTTTTTATTTATTTTTGGGACAGAGAGAGACAGAGCATGAACGGGGGAGGGGCAGAGAGAGAGGGAGACACAGAATTGGAAGCAGGCTCCAGGCTCCGAGCCATCAGCCCAGAGCCCGACGCGGGGCTCGAACTCACGGACCGCGAGATCGTGACCTGGCTGAAGTCGGACGCTTAACCGACTGCGCCACCCAGGCGCCCCACAGCACACATTTTCAACAATCTTTTCCTTTATGTATTTTTTTTCTATTAGCTACTGAACTGGATTTTATTTATCCATCTCTCCGCAGACAAATGTCTCCACTGTTGGAGAAATTATAAATCCCAAGCTATTGTTTCCCTTATTAAATTTTAGGAAACAACACCACAGCGCTTATGATGTGCTCTTGCCCAATGCTGACAGTGTCAGAGGGAGGCATATTATGATTAGAGAAGTTAATTAGTCATGCACAAGCAATGCAAACAGTGTGGAGGAGAAGGGGCCTCTATGGGGAGAGAAATGGCTTGAATTGTGGTCTTGAAGATGAAATTATAAATGAGACAAGGGATTTCCATGCATAAAATACATCCTCATAATGAGAAATGGAGATGGAAATGAGAAAGTTTGGAAAGGCTTCAGTTGTCTAAATGAAACACTAAGCTTCACATCTTATATTTATCAGATGCTTACTGAGGATTTAAATGGAGGGGTAATTGGATGAGTAGTAGGCGGATGGATGGACAGACAGGTGCATGGGGGAAGGGTAGGCAGGCAGCTGGATGCATGGGGGCTGTGGCTGGATTTGTGGGTGATTTGATGGATGGCAGGACAGATGGATGGGGGATGGATGGATGGAGAGGTGGGTAGGTGGATTAGAGCAAAAGCTTCACCTGAGTTTTCACATGCGCTCCTGTGGAGCTCCATGAAAAATTACAAATAGTATCTCTGTGTGAAGTTAAGTGTTTTATTTCCTCAACTATCAATAAGAAAAACACCAAGTACCAATCAGCCTTGTTAGAAGGAAGGCAGAATTATCCTTTTATTCTCTGTATAGAAAATATACAAAATTACTGTCACATGAATAGGCAATATATATATACACACACACACACACACACACACACATATATGTGTATATATATGTTACATATATATATTATATACATATATATTATATATGTATATATATATGTACATATATATGTATATATATATGTACATATATATATATTAGGAAAGAAAGTAATCCAAAGTTGTATCAGGCAGCTAATTAATAACAAATCATGCTACTCTTCTGGATTTTGTGATGTTAAAATGTATTTGTTATAATTTATTTTCTCATTCTAAAAAATTTTTACCTTTAAAAAAATTTATTTTTGTGATACTGTAAGCTTTTTCTTAAAGAGGGCACCCAAAAGTGTTTACATTTCAGACCCACAAAATGTGGATTGATGCCAAAGCATAACTCTTTTTTTGTTTTAATTTGATATAAAGTGAAAGAAAGAGAGAGAGAGAGAGCTAGCAGGGGAGAGGGACAGAGGGAGAGAGAGAGAGAGAGAGAGAGAGAGAGAGAGAGAGAGAGAGAGAATCTTAAGCAGGTTCCATGCTCAGCGCAGAGCCCGACATGGGGCTCAATCCCACGACCCTGGGATCATGGCCTGAGCCAAAATCAAGTCTAATGGTCAACCAACTAAGCCACACAGGCGCCCCCAAAGCATAACTCCTAACTCTATGGTCCCCACTCCGCCCTTCTTCACTCACACTTGCCAATATTCCAGCCCTGATTAAACCAGAGCGCCTGTCGCTGACAACCCAAGCCCCTGAACGTGGCTGGAAGAAGATATCCAACCAGGATGGCAGTTTCTGGTTTCAAAATGGATCCTTGGCAATGCTCTACCCTGTGCCGTTTTCGCAGTAAACACACCTTCCCACGATTCTCCACGACTCTTGTCACACCTGCGCTTTCCTCAGACCTCCAACATCTTACCCTGTCTCCTTTCTTAGCTGATGACTTCTGTTATTTCGCTGAGAAAATAGACAGGAACTGCCCACCTTCCCTAGTCTATCAATCTGACTCCTCTGGGCTCTTCTCTTCCTCCTCGGTCACAATGGCACTGTCCATGTTACTCTGTAAGGCAGCCCCCTCCCTGTCCTGGGCACCAGCCCCATCCCTTCTGGAAGATGCAAAGAACTGAGAGTAACAGGTGCTTGGGTGTCCCCACCCGTTCCCCTTAGACCATCCTGGAGGCCACTGGGAACAGTTCTCTTTCATGCCAATTCCGCCTGGTCCTCTGCCCTAGGGGGTACTTTGCCCATGGGTCTGGGGCTTCTGGAAGTGTTGAGGAGCCCTCAGTCAATAGAGGATGAGACTGAGTGGAGAAAGCTCACCCTTTGTGAAGCAGTGCCGATTCCTAGAGGCGCCAGCTGGACGGAGCCCCAGCGTCTACAGCAGCTAACGCATGTACCCTCTGACTTTCTTCCCTGTCCTGTCTCACTTTCCCACACCCGCACTGTGCTTCTTAGGATCCACCCCTCAAGTAAGCTGCTTGCTTCCGAATCTTTGCTCAGGGTCTCCTTAGTCTTCAAACCACATCCCAAACCCGCTGGGTCCTTACACTCTTTGCCGGTCTACCCCACCCTCACCTTGCACTTGTAATTTCTTACAAAGCTCTTTCTTTCTCTGTTTCCACAGCTACTCCATGTGGTTATTCTACACAGAGCATCCCAAGGACCTTGATCTTTCTTTTTTTTAAAAAAATTTTTTTAATATTTGATTTATTTTTGAGAGAGACAGAGACAGAGACAGAGCATGAGTGGGGGAGGGGCAGAGAGGGGGAGACACAGAATCCGAATTAGGCTCCAGGCTCTGAGCTGTCAGCACAGAGCCCGACATGGAGCTTGAACTTGTGAACCACAAGATCATGACCTGAGCTGAAGTTGGATGCTTAACTGACTGAGCCACCCAGGCACCCTGGGGATCTTGATCTTTCAAGTGCAAATCATGGGATGCCCCTGCTTAAAATCCTGTTGCCCATCAAATGTTGAGTAAAATCCAACCAGCTCCCCACGGCCCCTCCATCTCCTGTCTCTGCCTCATTCCCTGTCCCCCCTCTCAGCCAAGCTCTGTCCCCACGGGTCTTTGCTCCTGAATATGCCACGCTCACTCCTGCCTCAGACCCTCTGCTTCTGCCTCTACCTCCCCACCTTCCTGTGGCTGACTCCATTGCAGAAGTCAAATCTCTGCTCAAGTGTTTCCTCCTCAGAAAGGTCGTCCCTCCGAGATAGCAGAAACAATGGTCCCCTAAAGGTGGCACATCCCAGTCCTCAGACACGGTGAATATTTACCTCACAGGGCAACAAGAGCTTTGTAATTAAATTATGGATCTTGAGATGGAGATATTATCCTGAATTGTTTGGGTGGGTCAATGTAGTCACAATGTAATCCTTAGAAGAGTAGGCAGGAAGATCAGGGTAAGGACAGAACAGAATGAGGGAGAGGGTAAAGGAGTGGGAGAAGCAGGAGCCAGGAGCCAGGAGCCAGGAGAGAGGAGAGGGGAGGATGCTATGTTGCAGAGGATGAGGTCAGGAACCAAGGAAACGGATTCTTCCCTAGAGCCTCTGGAAGGAATGCAGCCCTGCCACCATTTTGATTTTTGGGCTTCTTTGTGCCCCCCCCCCCGCCCCACACACACCCACAATATAAGAGAACAAATTTGTGTTTATTTCAGCCACTAAGTTTGTGTCCATTCATTACAACAACAGGAAATGAGCACACACTTTGTGAATTGCCTTGTGTTTTTCTCCCCATTGTGAGCACAATCTGATTAGTGCCATTTATAATTTGTGTGCTGGTTTATTCCCTATGACCCCACCAGAACGTAAACTCCAGGAAGGCAGAGACTCCGTTTTGGTCACTACTCTATGCCCAGCAGCACCGGAGGTGGGACTGTGCCTTTGTAAAGTCTGCGTGGTCCTACAAACGGCCCTTCCCGTCCCATGCCTGACACTACTTGTATGTGTGATGACGACTGTTCCCCAACATGACCCTTGAAATACGCCTTTTCTTTACCGACAGAGACAGACCCTCCCTTGGCCGCACATGCATTTGAGTTGTTCTCCCCAATATTGGTATGTTTGCCCGGAGGCAGCCATACCTGCTACCTGATTTTCTCATGGAGCCAATGGCACTGGAGCAGGTTTTATGCTTGACCAGACACATTCAGGTTATCGCCAATAATGGGAATGATCGGAAGTAAACTTCCCCAAATTAGATAAATCAGTGGTAGAGCTGGGCCCCATCGGGTGACCAAGAAGACATTTTCATTCTCGAGGCCTCATTATTACATCCCTCACTCAAGGGGGCCATTTGCCACTCCCTTCCCTGGAGCTCAACCCTCATGGTAACAATGCCTTCTGCCTATTTTTCTACCACAAACTTCCGTCTACCCTACCATTTCTGCTTCCTCATAGCTTCCGTGAACATGGAATTTTTACCAACTCCTGGTTTCTACTACCTTCTGATTGCTACGCTCTGCCTTTCAGAGAGGAGTAAATGCTTGATTTATGTACCCCAAGCTGGTTCCTTGTTGCCAACAGTACAAGAAACATGGGTTTTGTAGGTTTGCAATGTAAACTACTCTTGATCAGATTAACCCATAAGTGACCGAGGCTGCGACCTGAACACCAAACAATTTACATGGGGGGGGGGGGGGTCAGAAATTTATCCTAATTAAAGGAGAAATTACCCTGAATAGCAGCCACAGGCTTCCCAATATTAGCATTTTAAAACAATTGAATGCATTCTTTCATCTTTTATGCTGTTATGGACTTTAATGGAGTAAACATAGCAGGGGGAAAAAAGTTAGTAAAATATGAAAGGGAGAAATTAGGCAGACTGCTAATCCTTTAGCAGAATTAAACACCGACGTCTCAAAGGTATTTCTGGGCTGCTTTACAGAAAACAGCTAAATAATTAATTCATTTTATGTATCCTCATGTGGCGGCAAATGCCAAATCTCTTTAAAATGTTGTTACATTTGTTTCTGAGTTTCCCTGGAAATTTACATGAGGAAGGGCTTTTAGGTGGTGGTCTTCAGATTCTCTGAAAGGTTTTAGTGCGGTCATTTAGAGAGAGTAAAAATTATCCTGGCTGCCTGGGCAGCAATCCCTGGCTGTGGGGAGATTGGGAGGTCCAGGAGTGGAGAGCAGATTGCCATCACTCTAGTTCCTCGGGAGAAATGTCTTCCGATGACAGCAAGGTGAAGATGTGTTGAATCTCTGAAGCCATCAGCTTGACTCCGGACACAGGGGTCTGTAGGTGGGCAGATGCGAGAGTTGCCAAAAGCAATCCCAGGGAGGGAGCGGGACCCCTTACCTGACCTGGGTCATTCACTTAGGGCAATGCAGTTGTTCATTGACAAACGTCTCTGTACCTGGTGTTGCACGGAGTACTGGGGTCATGTGAGGGTCAGCAGGCCAGACCTGGTCCCAGCCCTTTGGGACCTGCATTCCTTTGGGACGATAACTGAGCCCAAAAAACACGTTTTGGGAAGTGCTGGGGAAACAAACTGTGTTGTGACAGACAGCAGCAAAAAGGAGGCAAACATAATACCAGCATTATTATATACTGTGATTGGGCTTTTATTCACTAAAATAAGAAAGCCTCAGCCTCAGCTGTTTAAGAATTCAAATTTTATTTTTTATTTTTATTAAAATTTTTTTTAACGTTTATCTGTTTTTGAGAGACAGAGGGACAGAGTGTGAGCAGGGGAGGGGCAGAGAGAGGGAGACACAGGATCCCAAGCAGGCTTCAGGCTCGAAACTGTCAGCACAGAGCCCAACGGGGGGCTTGAATTCATGAACCATGAGATCATGACCTGAGTCGAAGTCGGCCACTCAACTGACTGAGCCACCCAGGTGCCCCGAGAATTTAAATGATTAAATGGAAGTCATCCAAAAGAGGTGATTTGATGAGGTGAAAAGCAAAAGGCTGAACAAAGATATTGAGCAAAGATTAGCAAATGGTACTAATGTCACACGAGGTTGAATTCAAAGCGAAGGATTAAAACAAGGCAAAGGTAGCACTTTGTTGTAAAGGATATTATTCACAATGAGACCATAATGATCACCCATCTGGATCTTCAGATTCCGTGGCAGGCAGAGTAATGGTCCCCCCAAAGATGTCCATGGACAATTCCTGGAACCTGTAAAAATGTGGCCATGACGAAAGGGACTTTATAGGCGTGTTTAAGTGAAGGATCTTGAGGTAGGTTATCCTGGATTATCCCGGTAGGCCCAGTAATTACAAGAGACTTCCTAACTGAAAGAGGGGGGCAGCAGAGTCAGAAAATGGGATATAATGAGTGGCGGAGTTTCTGGCTTTGAAGATGGAAGAGGGTCACAAGCCAAGGAATGTGGCAGCCTCTGAAAAGAGGAAGGCCAGGAAGCAGATTCTCTCCTGGAGCCTTCAGGAGACATGCAGCCTTGCCAGTTCTTTGATTCCAGCCCAGTGAGTCTTCTGACTTCCAGAACTGCAATATACCACGCGCGGGTTGTTTAAGTGCTTACGTTTGTGGTCGTTTGTCACATTAGCCATAGGAAACGAATACATGTACCAAAGGACAAAGTGTCAAGTTATGTAAAGAATAAAGGGCAGGGACTACAGTGAGAAATATACAGAATCATGAAAGAGATTTTAACTCATTCACACAGAATTGGGTGTGAGATTGCACGATGTCCATCAGAATCTGTGTTCTTCTCTTCTTCCCAAGAACACAACTGGACTACGTTTCCCAGCTTCTGTTGCAGCTAGATGTGGCCATGTGACAGTCCCAGCCAATGTGATGTAACACATTTCTCGGCCAAGACTTTTAAGAAGCTCACTCTCCCCTCCCTCCCCCAAGGTAATGATGAGGCCTTGGGAGATGGAGAGGTCTCAAGGTAGAAAGAGCTGGGTCCTTGAATCACCTTGTGACCAGTACAATTTATGAGAGTGAGAAAAAAACTTCCGTTGCATTTGAGTCATTGTATATTTGGGGGTCTTTTTGATACAGTAGCCTAGTTGAAGGATCAGGAGATATGGAAATAAAATCTAAGAATTAAAAAGGTTTTAAAAATTATAATTAAGCAAAGGAAACAATCAATAGAACTAAAAGGCAACCTACCGAACGGGAGAAGATATTTGCAAATAACATATCTGATAAGGGGTTAGTATCCAATATATATAATGAACTTATCAAACTCAAAACCCCAAAGCCAAATAATCCAATTGAAAAATGAGCAGAAGACATGAACAGACACAGTTCTTCAAAGACGACATACAGATGGCCAACAGACGTGAAAAGATGCTCAACATCACTCATCATCAGGGAATGCAAATCAAAACTACAATGAGATATCACCTCACACCTGTCAGAATGACTAAAAATAAAAAAGTGCAAGAAACAAGTGTTGGTGGGGATGTGGAGAAAAAGAAACCCCCTTGCACTATTGGTGGGAATGCAAATTGGTGCAGCCACTGTGGAAAACAGTGTGAACTTCCCTCAAAAAATTAAAAATAAAACTACCCTATGATTTAGTAATTGTACTACTGGGTAATTACCCCCAAAATACAAAAACACTAATTCAAGGGGATATCTGCACCCCTATGTTTATTGCAGCATTATTTATAATAGCCAAACTATGGAAGCAGCCCAAGTGCCCATCAACCGATGAATGGATAAGGAAGAGTTGGCATATATATGGAATGGAATATTATTCGGCCATAAAAAAGAATGAAATTTTGCCATTAGCAACAACATGGATGGAGCTAGAAAGTATAATGCTAAGTGAAATAAGCCAGTTAGAGAAAGACAAATACCATGTGATTTCACTCATGTACGGAATTTAAGAAACAAAACAAACAAAGGGAAGAAGAGAGAGAGAGAGAGGCAAACCAAGAAACAGACTCTTAACTACAGAGAACAAACTGATGGTTACTGGAGAGGAGGTGGGTGGGGGTATGGGGAAAATCATCTGATGGGGATTTAAAAATATACTTACCATGATGAAAAAAATTAAATTTAATTAAATTTAATTTTAAAAAAGATCTAGGGGCACCTGGCTGGCTCGGTTGGTTAAGCCTCCAACTCTTGATTTCTGCTCAGGTCATGGTCTCATGGTTCATGAGAGCGAGCCCCATGTCAGGCTCCACTCTGACAGTGCAGAGCCTGCTTGGGATTCTCTCTCTCCCTCTCTCTCTCTCTGCTTATCCTCCCCTCTCAAAAAATAAAAAAAAGTTAAAAATTAGAAGATCCAAAAGTTATAATTAATATATAATTATAATTAGTTACTATTAATAAAAATAGAATTAATAAATTATAAGGAATAAGATTAATAATTATAACCTAATATGCATTGGCATTTCAGCTGATGGAGACTACTCCTTATTTTCAAATAGGTTTTTGACATTTATAAAAATTGACCGAATGAAAGTTCATGGAGAAAATCTCAATAAATTCTTCTTGGTCAAAAGTATAAGATGACATTTTCTAATCACAGTAAAATAAAAATAACTGACAGAAAAAATATATAGGCATTCACTTTTCCTCCGAAGGCCAGTACCTTCACAAGAAAGAGGAAAAGATTTCTTAAGTTACCCTTTATTTCTCCTCTCATACTTTGCCGTAATATTTGAAATTTCTGACTTGATTCTTACATTATTTCTTAAGAATTGGGGCAATACAACTGTAGGGGTAGGAATCGAGTTGGTGATTGCCAGATGGAGGAAACTGACCCACAAAAGGCATGAGGGAACTTTTCGTGGTGATGAAAATGTTCTATATCTCAATCATGGTGATGGTTACACAGCCTTACAAAATGCCCTGATCCATAACACCCAACACAGCATAAACTTTACTGGTTGTAGACTATAACATAATAAAACTGAGTTAAAAAAAATACAAAGTAAATTGACAGAAAAGAGTAAACTTATGGGCAATAGAACCATGGATTATTTTTTTCTTCTTTTTTTGTATGGAAAAACGCACTAATGTGTTTGAGGATGCCTGTTTGTATCAAGTAGTGTGCTGAATCACCGGGTTTTTCAAATCCGGCTGTGTTGTACTTAGAATTACCATGCAAGTTGGAAAGTCATCCATCATATCAGTATCTGTCAGAACGCTGCCACACTGATACCCAGGCTGTCCTGCAAAATCCCAATACCAAGGAACATCTGGTTGTTCTCTCATTTGAAGAGAGAGGCAAATCACATCTGCAGTAGCACATTCCAAACACGAGATTCAGTAGAACCATCTCCAAGCTCTGCATGTACCTCCTTAGGACTGACAGCCGTGTCAGCATGCGGGAGGCTGCCCCTGAAAAGCAATCATCCTGGCAGTCATTACCTAGAACTTTCTAAAAGCGGGCCCTTTTATTTTAGAGAAGAATGTCCACAAGGGTCAAATACAGTTTTAACCAACACTTAACAAACATGACATCTCCCTCCCCTGACCCATTTAAATGCAACAGGAGGATGCTAAAAGAATACTCAGCGCTTTGGAGAGTCGGCACTGAAATGCCAGTTGGCAAGTTCGAATGCAGTGGAAATAGTGTGAGGTGGTGCTCTGGGCCTCTGTTGCTGGGTCCTGCCTGTCTCTCCTGTGCCATCTGCTCCCAGGGCCACATCGATTATCGCTAATGCTTAAGCAATGCCAACCTGCTGGCTTCACATCTTCATGCGTTGACTCATGCTTCACCCTTGGCATCCATAGCTTTGCCTGGATACCCTTACTCATCCATCTGCCTTCTCCGGGAAGCCTTCCCAGAATCTTCTGGCTAAGCTAGGACCCCTGATTTTTGTATTTATTTCCCTGTGCATATGACAATTTTTATCACTCACCAAACAGTACTGAGATTATGTGTTCCTGGGTCAATCTCTTAAGTTGGCTTGGAAGCCCCAAGAAGGCACGTTCTCTGTCTTACTGGCTTCGTCCTCCAGGCCTTAACACAGGTATGGCTCTCATCACCTTATTGAACTGAAATGGGAAATGCTTCTCTCTTCACTCCCAGCCCGTTCTCTTCCTCTCTTCTTGCTGACCATGTGGGATGGGCTCAGAGTTCCAGGTGCAAGTCCCAGATGCTGCTGGGACAGGTGAGGAGGGCAGGGGTCAGGGCACCAAGGGAAGGGTGAGCCTGAGAAGCAATCATGGCTTTGCCCAAGTACCTTGTTAATTATTTTATTAATGCCACTAAAATTTCAACCAACCACAGGTGATTTCGCCCTCTTCTCTGTTGAGCTAATCTATTTTTGAATCTTGGAAAGAAAACTAAAACCACGTGGACAATGCAGTGTGCATAACAGAATAAGGAGAAATTCCAGCATTAAGCTTGACTGTAACCTTGTCACCAGGTGATGCTATGAAGATGCCCTTGTCTGGTCTATAGATATGCTGAGTTTCTTTTCAGCTCTGAGACCAAGGGGTTGAGGAGGACATTTTACCTTACTTCCCGATGAGGAGGTGAAGAAGCCTGTGGAGAAGGAAAGCCAAACTACATTGATTGGTTGAAAGCAGGTCCAAGGTCGAATGATGGATATGCACAGGCAGGCGTCCTGAGCCTTGGATAAAGCCCAAATACAGAGTTAGGAGTAAGCTGAGAGTCAGAATCTGAGAACCACTGACCTGAGTGAATGAGGAAGCAAATTAGGGTAGGCTGGAAATTCTAGGAAGATGGTCCAGACCGAGCTGTGGGGTTGGTAGGGTTTTCGGCAAGGTATATCGGAATCGTATTTCTATTCCTTGTCCCAAGATATCATGAATAAGAATTAGCTGAATGTTCTTTCAAAACATCCCAAACCTTTCAAAACGTGCATTTTATATTTGTGTGTGTATATGTGTGTGTATGATGTGCACACATGCATAGCTTCTGTTTCACTCTCTCTTTTTTTTAAATATATACATAGAATCATTTTTAAAGGATTTTTTAATTTATCTTGAGGAGGGTGAGGGGCAGAGAGAAGGGGAAAGAGAGAATCCCAAGCAGGGTCTACACTGTGAGTGCAGAGCCCAACGTGGGGCTTGATCTCACAAACCTTGAGAGCATGACCTGAACTGCAATCAAGAGTTGGAGGCTTAACTGACAGAGCCACCCAGGCGCCCCTAGGATCATTCTTGACACAGTGAAGTGTTACTGGAATTTTTTTTCACTTGGCATTATGTCTTGTAGATCTTCATAGGTCATTGCATCTTGATTAAAATCATTAAAAAAATTATTCCAGAATATTCCACATAACATGGTCTACCAAATGTATTTAACACATTCTCCTATCGATTAATATTTTTTTTTTATCATCCAATTTTGGGCTATTTGCAGAGCTACGTGTTTTATATACATACCTCTCTACAGCTGGGCAAGTATATTGGTAAGCAAGATAGTTAAAAGTGAAATCGTTGGGTTGAAAAGAGGGTATATCTTAAGTTCTGCAAGGTGTTTACAGATAGCATGGAATCTGCAAATTGCCTTTGAAAACACTAATTTGCGCTCTTACCTTGGTATCTACTCTGCCTGTTTCTCCACATCTTCATAAAGAGATATCACGCTGAACCTGAGGTCTGACACTTGTGTTCAGCAGGCCGTCTGTGTTTCCAGGGTTGCCAACACATTATCTGATGCATAACCTTCTTCTCCCACTGACTCCCCTCCTCCCTCCACACTGTCGCTTAAATAAGTGTCTCTCTCTCAGGCGGGTCTTGCTGATGCTCTAAACGAGTCTTGATCTATTTCATGCTTGCACCATAGCCTAGGCTTCCTCGTATTTATGGAGGTGTTAAATAATTATTCGTTTAATGTTTGTATTCCACCCTAGATTCCTTCCTTCATTCTTACATTTTTATTCACTCATTCATTCAAAATGCTGATTGATAAATCGAGTGCTGGTCTAGTGTAGGGGTTAAGAGCATTGGAATTAACAGACATTGGAATCAAACTTCTTGGGTTCGAAAACCAACCTTGTCTCTTACCACCTGTATGATCAAGTTATACGCTTTCTCTATGCCTCTACTAGTACTCACTTCATAGGCTATAGGGATGGTTAATTGGGAAGGTGCACATAAAACACTCCAAAGGGCAACCAGTATACAGTGAGTGACAAATACATTCTGTTATGTCTTATTATATGCCAGGTGGTGTGCAAGTGCTGGGCACCCAGCAGGGAAGGAGACAAAGAACTGTCGAAAAATTAGAATAATTTCACATTGTCCATAAAGGAAATAAATGCAGGGTGGACTGGGGAGGGGAGATTCCTCTTGGGAAGCCTCTCTATAAAGGTGGCTGGTCAGTTGAGGCCAGAAGGAAAGGGGAGGCATGAACACTACAAAGAATCAGGGGAAGATCCTTTTAGGCAGAGGAAACAGTAAGTGCAAACGTCCTGGGGCAGGAAGATGGTATAAGAACAGAACCTGCATGATGGAATAATGGAGAGCAAAGGTGAGAGGTCAGGTCTGGGGCCTGTTGACCATGGTATTCCAGTGCCTAGTATATGGCATACTATTGTGTAGGTATTCAACACATTCATGGAATAAATAAATGAGTAATGAATGAGTGAAGAAAGGAAGCGATGATATGAGTGCGTTAGAGGCTTTGTTCTGTTCTCAGGTACCATCTGCCCACATTTGTTCATTCCACCTTCTGGAGATGAAGCAAGTGAGTATGATTTTTGACATCCTTACCTGTTGGAGAGTGAGACAGGTGAGTGGGTACCTTAGTCTGGATGGGATTTGAAGATCACACACGGCACCCGTACAGTCATTCCTGCCAAAAACCCGAGAGCTGTCTGAAAGAAGGAATTTCTGCGGATCAGGTATACAGGAAAGGTGACAATGGACATTTCAACCAGGGAAGACTGGAAGAGTTTCCAAAGAAACCTTCCATTTCCAATAGTGAAGTCATTTACCCAGAGGTCAATGGCCAGGCTTTTGCTCACTGTGCTAGCCTGGTCTGGCTTTTCCCCTCAGTGACAGGTGTCCTGAGGCCATGTTCACCCCCGCATAACCATGTGCAGCCAAGTGCCCATAAACATACCCACTGCACAAACTTCACACTGGTCTGACCCTCTGGTTTGATGGGATTGCCTAAGGCAGCAGAATGGGCATATTTAATATCCATGTAAAAAAGAAATAGGGTCCAAATGAGCAGAAACATAAAAAACCTGGGTCTGGTGGGATGGGGTTAAAGAAACACCGCGAGCATTGGTTTACCACTGCAGCTTCTCAAAACTGTTTTTGGAGCGCCTGGCGGGGGTGGGGGGTCAGCCAGTTAAGCATCTGACTTCCACTCAGGTCATGATCTCGCGGTCTGTGAGTGCGAGCCCTGCATCAGGCCCTGTGCTGACAGCTCAGAGCCTGGAGTCTGCTTTGGATTCTGTGTCTCCCTTTCTCTCTGCCCCTCCCCAACTCATGCTCTATCTCTCTCAAAAATAAATAAGTGTTAAAAAAAAAAAACAACCTGTTCTTAAGCATAGACTGTTTTATTTATCATCATGACCATTCTCAAGTGAAAAAAAAAATAGCTTACTAGTGGCATATGATCCTAGGCAAAAATCCCAAGCCTTTCCCTCTAGTCAGTGTTGATGTTCTAATCATAAATTACAGTGCATTGGAAAATCCAACCTTCAGAGCTGTTTTATTTTTCTAGGCGTTTTTATGGTGCAATGAAACACATCTATATCTATATTATATCTATAAAAGAAGTTGATTTTATTTTTAAAAATTCCTTTATTCATATATTCAAAATATGTTTTTTGAACCAGCTGCATCCCAGGGCAAAGGTTTCTGAGGGTCATAAATCCTGAATTAGTGCAGGTGAAAGTAGTTTTTGCTATTTTCCTGTTCATGTTTAGCAGGCTTCAGAGTCTTTTTATCTTGTGGCTGGCTTTACAAAAGATGTCCTCCAAGGAAAGTATGCTCCCCTGGGGGGCTGAGTTGGCCTGGTTTTGTTGTTGTTGTTTGTTTTGTTTTTGTTTTTGTTTTTGTTTTGTTTTTTGTTTTCATGAAAAGGGTGATCTTATGCATGTAACTTTCCAAATTTGAAGGGCACGGTTGCCATGGCAACTAGCGTAAACCGACAACTCCTATACCTGGATGTTCTAGCTGCCTAGAACATTCCTCCCACGGGGGGCTGCCTCGGCACCCCCAGCCCTGCAGCCATTGCCTTCTTGGGGTTTTGCAAGAGTTCAGGTCTATATTCCAACCCCAACAAAGGTCACACCCAAAGCCCCTGTCATTGGCAACCTTGGGACAAAATCTGTGAAAAGACTTATGCCTAGCGTCTTCACTACAGTTTTTACCGGCATCGTGATAGAACTTGCCGACAAGGTCAGAGACTTGCATGATGGCAGGATTAGTGTTCTACATAGAGAGATGGAAAGAAAATCTTTTCTAGACCTGTAGGAGTCTGAAGAACCAGAGGAAAAGAAAAGCAGAGGTCATATTTTCTTAGGCTTTACCTTTTACAAGATGGATGGTTCCAGAAACACTACCAACTGTACTTGCTGAAAGGTGGTATGGTGTAGGGGCAAGAGCATCACTACTCTCTTGGTTAAGTAACAATCACTCACTTAACAGTTAGGTAGTCTTGATTAACAATCACTTAACAAATGTTTATTAAGCAACTAGTACATGCTAGATGCTGGGGATTCAAGGTACTGGAGTCTCCAGTTAGCACCTTGCTAACCATGTGCCAACAAGGATGCTTTATGACTTGCTCAGGGGAGAGCGTGCCCTGGAGTCTATCTTGCATGGTGTCCTGTACACAGCAGGTACTCAGCAAACGTTGTCAAGGGTGGGGAGCAGAAGGCTGAGATAGAAGGAGCAATGAATTTCAAACCGGGAGGCCTTGGGGCCCCAGGCAAGTCACTTTTGCCTCTCTGAGCCTGCTTCATTGTGCAAAAATGGGAATAGTAACATCTCCCTTGCAGAGAGGTGTTGAGAGAGTTTAATAAGATTGTGTCCCTCAAAGGGTCTAGTATGGTGGTTGGCATGGGTGAGTTCTCCAGAAGAACGTCTGTAAGGCTAGAGCAGGTGTGGGAGAGGAGGATGGAGAAGTAGCAGGGGCCACAGGCACCTGGGTGGCTCAGTGAGTTAAGCATCTGACTCTTGATTTTGGCTCAGGCCATGATCTCATGGCTTGTGAGTTCAAGCCCTGCATCTGGCTCTGTGCTGACAGCACAGAGCCTGCTTGGGGTTCTCTCTCCCTCTCTCTCTGCCCCTCCCCTGCTCACTCTCTTTTTCTCTCTCTCAAAATAAATAAATAGACTTAAAGAAAAAACATCAGGGGCCAGATCACACAGGCTGCCCAAAGGGTCATATTAGCCATTTTGCTCTTTCTCCTGAAAGCAACAGGGAACCCCCAGAGGGCTCTAAGTGACAGGGACAGGCATGTCTCTGCCATTTTGGAAGCACCTTCTGGCTGGAGCCTGGACCTGGGAGGGACAGCTGGCAGGCTTCCGCCCTGCTGCTGAGGAGTCGTGAGGCCGGCCTGAGCGGGGAGGTGTGGCCAGGGCCGGAGAGCAGCGGGTGTGTGTTCAGGGGGGTGCCCCGGGGGGTGGGTGGAATTAGCGGGGCCTGGTGTCTGTTAGATGAGGCCCAGACGAAGGGGCTGTTTCACCGCCGAGGCCTCAGGTCGGCATCCTGACTTTTTGCTTGTGCGACAGGCTGGAGGGGGGCGCTCCCAGTCCCAACCGCGGCATCATGGAGGAGAAATGAGTTCGTTGGCAAAACGTGCACGGAGCGCGAGGGGGCTGCAGGCTGGCCTGAGCGGGGGACCCGGGAGCTCACACCAAGCCTAGAGCCCTGAAGAGAATGTGCTTCTCCAGCGACTGTGGAGAAGCTAGTCGGTGCTGCTGTGGCTCAGTCACGTGCCTTACGGCCTCCTCGCCGGTGGGTCCAGACATACTCATTGAGCACCAAGCCCGGGGCCCACGCGGGTGACGGGGACAGAGACAGACCCGCCAGAGTTTCCATTCCAGTGCGGGGGACGTACAGCAACCACGTGACCAGGTTGTGGCCAGGATGATTTGCCTCCATTTGAGCAGCGGAGGTGAAGAGGCTGGAGTGTTTGACAGCAGCTGGTGTGGGTGGGTGGGTGGGTGGCTTTATGGAAGGTCGCCAGGGAAGACGCTTAATGTCAGGTCAGGAGATTGCAAGACGCTGGGCGAGTCACATTGTCTCCTGGAGCCTCAGTTTCGGCATCTTGCAGATGGGAATGATGGCGCTTTCTTTCGGACCAAACGATACCATCCATCAATGCAACTTGAAGTTCCACAAATGTTAGGGGTTGTTACCAGGTAACAGTGGGGGCGTGGGAAGGTTTGGGCTCTGTCCTAATGTCCTTGATTAAGAAGAGAGAAGGGCATTTACTTACTGCCCATCATTTTCCTTAGAATCAATGGGTCCTAGCTGGGTGAAGGAGTCCGGCCTGGTGCTCAGGGCCCGGCCCCCAACTCCGCCTCCTCTGGGAATGGGGAGGGGTTTGGGGGTGGGAGTGGAGGGGTGGTCAAGACCTTGGCTGTACTGTGCCTTGTGGCCACAAGAGGGCTCACAGCCCACAAACTTTTCCTCCAATGAATCCTTCATGTTTTCTTTTTAGACACAGTGGCTCCGAGTGGGGCCCCATCCAGTAACATTTAAAATTGCTATTCAATTATGCACGGTTGCCAGACAATTATAAGCATTGCTGTAATAGCTGAACATTCATTTTAGCATCTTAATTTTATAAATGTTTAAATGTGTTTCTCATGCAAAGCTATTCAAATGCAGATGATTAAGTCAAATGATTGCATTTGTAATTTTCTGGAAGTTTTTCCTTTGAAATGAAATTTCCCCACTCAAAGTGTCCTTTCGTTGTACCCTCAATCAGCTGTTGGGTTCACGTTCACGGTGGAATTGTTGTATCTCGGCCACGTGCATGGTAGTGCCTTCCTTTCAGCTGCGGGATTTGTTTGGAACCGGGGCATGTGGCTGGAGCCCTGCTTAAGGATTCACTGTCCGATCCTCCGGTATCAGGCTGGAAATAGGCACGAAGGGGAATCTGCAATAGTAGGAACTTTCAAAGCTTAACAATGTGCTTCACCGCGTTCACAGTGAGATTTTCAGGTCGGCACAAGCATAGGCAGGGATAGTTGGATGCAGATCCAACCTTTGCTCAGATGGAAAAAACATCCTATGTTCATGGTGACTCCTTGTGTTGACAGGTCAGCAGACAGTTCATTAACTTCCCTCTCTCTCAAGCAGACTTTGCTGCCGTAGTTCCCCTGAGCGTCGGTCACACTGAGGGCTGGGCTCAAGGCAGTCACCAGGTGGAGAGGTTTCCAGCCCACTGACTCCAGAGCATCCAATCATCACTATCAGCCCCAAGACATCCATCACTTACAGTAAAGGGCCTTGTCATCTGGGTGAGACCGGGACATCAAGGTCTCAGAATCCTCCCGAATAGAGGGGGCTTTTACACAAGGCTGGTGGCGCTGACCCCAAGGAAAAAGGCTTCAAGAGGAGATGTCTTTTTTTTTTTTTAATTGAAGTATCGTTAACTTATGATGTCACATTAGTTTCAGGTGTACAACACAGTGATTCAACAACTCTATATACCCCAAGTGTAGTTCCCAATTGTTACCATAGGATGCTGCAACACACTGACTATATTCTCTATACTCTACCTTTTATCTCCATGACTAAGTGTTCCATAATGGAGCCTGTACCTCCCATTTGGCCCATCCTCTCCCTCCCCCCCCCCCCCCCGCCCCAGCAACTACCAGCTTGTCCTCTATATTTACGGGTCTGTTTCTACTTTTTTGTTTGCTTGTTGGCTTGTATTTTACATTCCATATGTAAGTGAAACCAATCACTTATTTCACGTAGCATGATACTCTTTAGGTCCATCCATGTTTTTGCAAATGGATAGTTAGGTTGCTTTCATATTTTGGCTACTGTAAATAATGCTGCAATAAATATAGGGGTGAATATATCTTTTGGAATTCGTATTTTTGTTTTCTTTGGGTACATACCCAGTGGTAGAATTACTGGGTTGTATCGTATTTTCAATTTAAAATTTTTATTTTATCTTATTTTATTTTATTTAGAGGGAGAGAGACAGAGACAGAGAGAGAGGGAGAAAGAGAATCCCAAGCAGGCTCCATGGTCAGTGTGGCGTCTGATTTGGGACTCGATCCCATGATTGTAGGATCATGACCTGAGCTGAATTCAAGAGTCGGGCACTTAACCAGCTGAGCCACCCAGGCATCCTAGCATTTCCATTGTTAATATTTGGAGGAACCTCCATTCTGTTTTCCACAGTAGTTGCACCAATCGACATTACCATGAACAGTGCGTGAGGGTTCCCTTTCCTTCACATCCTTGCCAACATGTGTCATTTCTTGTTGTTTTGATAAGAGCCATTCTGACAGATGTTAAGGTGACGGCTCACTGTGGTTTTCATTCCCATTTCCCTGGTGATTTAAGAGTCGATGTTTCTGAAGTTAAACTATCTCATGAAAGAGGCTTGTTGGTACCCCCCTATCTTGGACACCTTGCTGGTTGTTTCTATTCTTGGGCACCCAGGCTAGCTAGTCTTCAGGACGTCTGTCGACCTGGCACAGTGGGGTATACTTGCTCAGGCTGGCCTCAGCAGCTCTTGCGGATGTTGTGGATTTGAAGGGGAAGGGAGACCATTGTGTGAATCATGCTGGCAGAGAAGATTCTGTCCCTGGCGTGCACTCAGCCAATCGGATACCCCCATGTGAAGTTCTGACACACCGAAGAAGGGGCACTTTGAGGTAACTCACAGTCAGAGGCGGCTGAGTCAGGGATAGGGAGCTGTTAGGGGTCCAAGGACAGTGATTAGCCAGACTGTCCTTTGGGTGTGACAGTATGTTTTCCGATGCTTGGGTCTCATTTGTTCTTGCTTATAATTTTTTTTTTATTTTTTTGAGCCTGGTCCTTTGTCTTTCCTGTCATGTTATAAACCCATATAAAGAATTGCTTATTAGGTTAGCTAACTTTGGTTTCTGTTCTTTGCAACCAAAACTCTTGATGTAGCTGGGGATAGAATACCGCATTTAAAAAAAGATCTTGTTTTTAACATTTATTTATTTTTGAGAGAGAGAGAGCATGTGCACAAGTGGGGGAGGGGCAGAGAGAGGGAGACACAGAATCTGAAGCAGGCTCCAGGCTCTGAGTTGTCAGCACGGAGCCTGATGCAGGGCTCAAACCCACGAACCGTGAGATCATGACCTGAGCCAAAGTCCGACGCTTAACCGACTGAGCCACCTAGGAGCTCCTTAGAACATCTTGTTTTATTCACTTCTCACTTTTTTTCTCATCTGAGACTGAGACTTCTTTTTCAGCATCTGCTGCAGTCTCCAGGTTCTAGCCTCTTTTTGTCTCATGGAAATCATTTCCTGACCCTAAAACCACAACACTTTCCCAGCCAACACCTGCCCCCTGGCTCTCCCTGGATAGCTGTTCATCTTCAGGCCTCTGTGCTCCCTCTTCCCAGAAACACAGTGCTTGGGAGGGTGGATTTTTAAGTCAGAGTCCCAGGGGTCATGTCCAGCTTCTGCTATTTTCTTCTGTGTGGTGTTGGGCCCAATTCTTAATTTGTTTGTATCTCAAAGCCCTCATCTGAATGATGGACAAAGTAATATGTAGCCCCTACAGTTGTAATAAGAATTCAATTCATGAAGACATATATAGTGTGTAGGACAGTACTTGGGGCACAGGAGCGCCCAACAACAATAGCTATTATTATTAGCATTGCCTGTCAGTTTGTTGTGAGGATTAACGGAGGCGATGGATGTGGCATTCAGCAGTTCCCAGAGGAGTCCTCAGTCATGGTTTAATTGTGATCATCCTTTATTTGATGGATCTTTCTCATCCTTCTGATGTGGTTCAAGTTACCTCTGTGCAAAGAGTCCTGACTTGACTTGCCACTGGTTGACTTAGCTCAAAGGAGCAAGTGGGAAGAAAAATAAAGAAATGGTGGTTTGGATCAGAAATTCAGATGACATAGGAAAAGACCCTGCCCATGAACTTGGGCTCCCTTTGGCTGATGATGTTTGTACAGAATCCAAAGTAGGCTCCAGGCTCTGAGCTGTCAGCACAGAGCCTGACGCAGGGCTTGAACTCACGAACCATGAGATCATGACCTGAGCTGAAGTCAGTCGCTTAACAGACTGAGTCACCCACGCACCCTGACATTTATCTTTAGATGGCCCTGTGATTCCATTTTAATGGAAAAAAGAAATCAATTAGCAGGTGCTTCTTGAACTGTTATTGAGCTGGGTTTTGGGGGTTTGTATTTGTTTCTCTGATTCCATCAAACTTATTTTCCTGTTTCTCCCACCTTCTCTCTCCTTTGGTTTTAGTACAATTTTGGTTGGAAAATTCCAGCCTGTGTAGAAGGATATAAGAGAAAGGCGTGTGTCTTGCAGCAGGAGAATAGCATATTTTAAAGGTCAGGTCAAGGTGCTATGGAAGGGCAGAGGTGAGGAGCTTGGGGAGTGGTGGGGTTGGAGGGAGTGCTGGGATCTGCCTGGGAATCCTTCCTCGGCCCTGTCCTGTCCGAACCATTCTCCTTGTTCCCCCATGGCCTTCCCCACTGACTCTCTTCAAAGATTTCCTTGGTTGGAGAAGGATCTGGCTGGAAGTATCTACTGAGGGGGTCATCTCTACCTTCTAGGGATCTTCAGAGCCAGGGATGGGGGTGTTCTAGGATAACAGTAGGTCTGTGAGAGGATGAGTTTGGGCAGTGGGCAGGCAGGAACACATTGTGAGCATTATGGGCTTGGTCTACAACCTTTGCCTAAGTACCCCCTGGCCTGCAGACTTGGAATACCTCTTTCTGTCTTAGAATTCCTACCTAGGACACAATCCTTTCCCTTTTAAATACTGCTGACCAAATGCTATTGTATCCATAAAAACAGTGGCAATAATAATACCAGCAGAGACATATCCCGAGCATTCATCATGGTCTAGGGACTGTCAATGTTCTAAATGTGCTTTCACTGTTTAGTCCAGGCAACACCCTATAAATTAGTCTTTGTATTCCCATTTTTCAGATGAGAAAACAGATTTCAAGAGATTCAGTGACTTGCCCAAGGCCCCATAGGCAGTAAATGGCAAAGCCAGGATTTGATCCCAGAAAGAATCTTCGAAGTCAGTCTAACTGATGGCATGGAATGGACATACAGTTTTTACTGTGGTGTATGCTGTATCCAGCTATTCTAGAAAGTAATTTTCTAGAATTTAGAGTGCTTGTTAAAGCATGGAATACCAGGCCCTAGTCCACAGTTTTAGATTTAGTAGATCTGGAGTGGGCCAGAAAATTTGCGTTTCTTACAAGTCCTCAGCTGTGCCTGCTGGTCCAGAGACCACATGTTGAGAACCACATCCTACAGCAATATCAACCCATGACTGTGTGTTGACTGGAAAATTCAACCGTAAAGACTTTGTCAATTTAGATCCGACTCATAGAGATTTTCTAATCATGTGACTAGGGCCAAGATGTCATTTTGTACAAAAAAAGTAAGGTCTTTTCAGTGAATTCATAGCACACATGGTTATCAAGAAGAGGTTTAAAACGGTGAGAAAACAAATTGTCCTCTGGTATGCCTAGCCTAGGTGTGCTAAGCACAAAGCAAAAATGTGCCAACAGGTTGGTTTCCTAAAAGGAACCCTGATTATTCCTTTTGTGACATTAAGTGATATTGATCCACAAAGTAAGAAAGTTACTCCTTTTACAATCTCTTTCAGTTCTAGTGATGTCAGTGAGAAAGCTTCAGTTTTGTGCTATTTCCCTTGAACACTTTCAAAAAATCTTCCTTAATCTCCTGTTGCAACAAAGAGAGAGTTAAGCCTGAGGACAGGCAGTAGTAACCAGAAGTTAATACACAGTTTTTACTGATGTCCTTTATTTTGCCATTAACTCATACATACCCTATTTAAATAGCTTAGGAGAAATTATGAGCACAGACTGTGTTGGCCTGAATGGGCACTGCCATTTACCAACTGTGTAACTGTGGGCAAAGTTCTGAACCTCTCTGTGCTTCAGCTGTCTCAGTTTTATTTTTTATTTTTATTTATTTATTTTTTAATTTTTTTTTTCTTTTTCAACGTTTTTATTTATTTTTGGGACAGAGAGAGACAGAGCATGAACGGGGGAGGGGCAGAGAGAGAGGGAGACACAGAATCGGAAACAGGCTCCAGGCTCTGAGCCATCAGCCCAGAGCCCGACGCGGGGCTCGAACTCACAGACCGCGAGATTGTGACCTGGCTGAAGTCGGACGCTTAACCGACTGCGCCACCCAGGCGCCCCAAGCTGTCTCAGTTTTAAATGAGGATAAAAATAGTCTTGGCTTCAGTGTTGCTATAAGGATGAAATGGGTTAATATTCATAAAGCACTTAGAAGATTGTCTTGGACACAGAAGTGCTACATAAGTACTTGTAAATAACTAAATCGGTAAATAATTCATTGAGGCATGAAAAGCATTATCTTAAAGCAATTTAAAGGCACAGACCGCATACTGGAAACCCAAGGCTGTCCAGCCCCTCTCAGCCCATGTCAGACACTAGAAATCCATGAAGGCAGGTCCCGGACTCAGCTTTTCCCTGGCCACAGCCATCAAGATATCCACAAACAATGGTTGATATTTAGCACCCAAGATGAAGATCCATTTGTCTAGCCTAGTCTGGCCACTCTGGTAGACCTGGGATGGGGATTCTGGTTGAATGAGGGGTGAATTGGCAGACACTTTGGTCAGGGAAGCCCCCACGGTGGTGAGGTCAGAGAAGCTGAAGGAGGGCAGATGCCAGCATGAGGTTGGCCATTACTGTTTTGTCCTCATTAACGAAGGGTCCTGAGGGAGCAGTGATCTGCTGTGCCCCTCAAAGCCAACCAATGGGAGTGTCTAAGAGCACTGAAGTGGGGAGTAGGGGCATGTTCACTTGTCACTTAGAGAGCCTTTTGACATGTGACCCTACTGACCAAAAATGAACTTCGTCTTGTCCACCATCTTGCCTCAGTCAGGCCTTCCCTGACTGAGTTATTGAGTTATCCAGTTATTGAGGGGGCTTGTTTAATTAAAAAAAAAAAAAAAAAAGCAGATCCAGGGCCAGCTTTCCTAGAAATTCTGATCGTGTAGGGCATTTGCATCTTTAATAAGCACATTAGTGATTCTGATATAGGTACTTCATGGAACACACTTTCGAAAATCTTGCTTCTGTCTCTTTTTAAAAGGGAGCTATTCCTTTGTTTTTATTGTTTTAGAATCTTCTGTGTAATTCTTTGCTGGCACAAAAGACCCCTTTGAAAGGAAGAAAGTGAAAAAACGCTGCAAACAGATAAGAGTGATGACATCAAAACAAAGAATGAATGTATCGTGTGTAGAGAGCTCCAAAACATTGTACCTTTGTCTGATTGGCCTGTTCAATTAAATTGAATTCAATTAAATTGCTCTTTGGTTATTAGCAGAAAGTTACATGTGCGTAAAATCTTTCACTAGCAAAAATCAGAGCTTTTATTATTCAGTATTAAAAAGTTCAGCCCACTGAGTTTCTATGCCAAATTTTTCAGTTAGGAAGCCTACAGTGTTGGAATATCATGACCCAGTTTTCGTTTTGATTTCCCCCTCTAACTTCTTACATCTAGTGCAAAGTCTGCTCTGTGGTGTTTCCAACTTAGAAAAAGTCAGTGGCCAAGAAGGACACCTGTCTGCCACAGAAAAGGGGAGGTGAGTATGCAAATTAGAATGCAAATGAGTGCAAATAAGAATCTGAAAGATAAACAAGAGTTTTGGGAGATGCTGTGAATCATTGCTGTGCTTGGTTCTTTGGCTGATGTAAAGGCATTAAGACAGGAAGTTGTTCCCGCAGGGGATTTTTTTTTTTTTTTTTTACTGTGGTAAAATCTAAATTACACAAAATTTACTACTTAGATTCTTTTTAAGTGTACTGTTTTGTGGCATTGAGTATATTCACACTGTTGTACAACCATCAAATTATCCGCTCCAGAACCTTTTCATCTCCCCAAACTGAAACTCCACACCCATTAAACACTGACTTCCTTTCCCTCACCCCTGAGTCCCTGGAAACCACCATTCCTTATTATTTAAAAAAAATTTTTTATGCTTATTTATTTTTGATAGAGGGACAGAGCACAAGCAGGGGAGGGGCAGAGACAGAGGGAGACACAGAATCCTAAGCAGGCTCCAGGCTCTGAGCTGCCAGCACAGAGCCCCACACAGGGCTTGAACTCACAAGCTATGAGATCATGATCTGAAGTCAGCCACTTAACGACTGAGCCACCCAGGCACCCCTCTGGCAACCACCATTCATTCACTCATCTGATTGGCATCAGATAACACTTATCCTTTTGTGTTGGCTTATTTCAGGTAGCTTTGTGCCCTCAAGGTCCATCCATGCTGTGGTGTGTGTATTTCCTTCTTTTGAAGGCTGCGTAATACCCCATGGTGTGTGTTCTATCCATTCATCCCTGTGTGGACACTTGGTTCCCTTCACCTTTGGTTATTGCAAATAGTGCTGCTCCGGAAGATGTAAAGTCTTCCAGCAGTGGATTTTATTTTTTTGTTTTTAGTTTTTTATACTTAATGTAGTTTTAATGAGTTAAGCACAGGGCTGTCCCATATCTTTCTACACATATGTTTATAAATACGTATATCTTAATGAAAGAAGATTTTACTTGCAAGATGGATCATATATAGTGTCATTTCAATGAGGTAAGCACACGACAATTTCCATATGCTTCTACACTTAAGTTTACGGACACTTACATCTCAATGAAAGAAGATGTTACCTGACACAATGATTACATACAGTGTAGTTTCAACGAGTTAAGCACAGGGCTATTCCCATATAGCAGGGGATTTGAATAACAAAAAGCAATGACCCTCTCCCACCTCCCTCTACTAAGTCTGGTCTGATATCCAGAGCTGGCAAGGGACTGTCTGTTGTTTGAGAGACACTTGGCAGAAGATGGGCTGAGCACATGGCTAAACTTCCAGCATCCCGAGCCAAGCTCTTCATAATTTTTCTTGAGGCCACATCTTCTCATGAAGTCCATCATGTTAGAAACTCACACCTTCTCCCCCACAAGGAGACAGTTAACAAATCATGTCAATGGTGATTTTTTTTTTCAATTGAATGATATCTAAAAAGTCTAGCATGTGAGAAAAAGAATCCATCACATGACTTGAAACCACAGAAAATAGTAATAATGGGGGTGGAGACCATAATAGGGTGGGCATCACTCTTTTGCATTAAATGTCACTCCTTGTCTGTGTGTTGCATTTGCTTTGCTTACGGTATATACTCACAGCGAAACCATGGCGGAGTGGAAGACAACTTCTGGGAAATTTTACATGAAGTGCAAGAGGGAGGCATACACTGCTTGCTAACTGTCTGACAGATTTCTAATGTTTTAGAGATGAGAGTCACTAGTTAGCCTGACCTGCATCACGGAGGTGGGACTTGTTTCTGAGCAACAGGTAGGGATTTTCCCCTCCGAAATGCTAATTAATCTGAAGGAGCAAGAAATCAGATGGGAACCATAGCATTCTGTGCCTCCTGTTTTCAAGGCTGCGATGGAAGGGAATGGTCGTCAACCTGTCCCGTTTGAAGGGCAGGTTTTCAAAGTTGTGGAACTCTCTGGAGCAGTGGTGGGTGGTCAGCCCAGAGGACCTGCTTTCAAAAATTATTTTCCTTCTGGTTTTGGCCCCTTAGGGTGGGTGCCTGGGCCTCATTCTTCCCTTTAAACACGCAGACAAAAGCCCCCCCTAGACACCACTTCCCAGGAGGCTGGGCTGTTTTGGAATTCAGGTTTTGAAAAGGGCTTTGAAGATAAAAGGAGGTACCTTCTCTTGCCTTGATTCGATCTTGTCTTGCAGCCTCTCCCTGAAAGCAGCCTGTCTCTGCAGCTGAGATGCTGAAGGCCTATCCATGCAGCCCTCTGCCTGGAGTGGGGCTTGGCTAATCCAAGAGGCCAAAAGAATCTTCCTCCCAAAAGGATCGCCTCAGCCCCCCAGACATTGCTTTGTATGGGTTCAGCTCATCCAGCTGACCTAGAGCTTCCGGAACGAGAGCAACCTAAGACCTCATTTCCCTAGCTCTGCCAGGGCATGGATAACCCAGATCATTGAAATAGACTCTTCCAGAGAGCAAACCTGCGCATCGCTCACGAAGCTTGTTGGAAGTCTTTCAGAAACCACATTACATGCTTATGTTCCTTTGAAAAGAGGAAGAGCTGAGCACAATGTAAGCTTTGTGCCATTATCTTTGTTGGACCTTCCTCAGGAGGCGGAGCGGTGCCACAGAGAGGTTGCACCTGCCGTCCCTGAGCGTGGACACGTGGCTGCTGCGTATCTCTGGCATTTTCTTCGTCTAATCTGCCATGGGATTAAAAAAACAAAGTAACCGGTTAGTTAGCCTTGTACGTGAGAATGAAGAAGACTGACATTTGGTGAAGCAGCAAGGGCAGGGACTTGAAGTCCGGTAGCTCTGGATTCAGGTGCGGGGTCTATCTATGGTCCATTGGACGGCCTCATGGGGCTAGTCATTCAACCTCTTGGAGCCGGTTTTTTCATCTGTAAAATGGGGATGAGGCTGGTGTGAGGATCACATGAGGTGTCGTGGGCAAAGTGTGTGGCACCCAGAACTGTTATTAAAATCAGTGGAGGAGGTGGGGAGCAGGTACCGTCCCGGCCTCGCCCACACCCCTGCATACCCATCACGTCTTATATAACCATCTCCCACCTTCCAGCTGCAGACACCTGCAACTTCGTGCTGAGGGCTTTCTCTGGTCATCGCCCCCTGCTTGGCTGGAGCTCAGAGAAGGCCAGAAGTTCCCAGAAGCATCCCCTTGGTGTCCCAGGAGTGATGCTCAACAACTGACAGACAGTAGAGCCCCGGCTCCCAGCTGTGGTTGGGGTGGGGGTGACTGAGATGGGCTCTCCTTGTTCCCCAGTGGGACTGTCCACAATGCCACCTGCTTGATGACACCCTTGTATTGGTTGTCCTTCCCATTCTGTCCCATGTCCTCACTTCTCCTGCAGGGCCTCCTGGGGTCACTTCCTAAATAAACTACAAGTCCTCAGACCCTTGTCTTGGGTTGGCCTCTGGAGGACCCCAGGCCAAGCATTACGACCAGTAGGTGCTGCCTCGTGTTCCTCTCAGCTTCCCATTTTCACCCTGTGCTGTTTGGATTGCATGGAAAAGACAAAATTCTATTTTCACACAGGTACATAGTTAATTTGAAGATCTCACTGTGCAATCGCAGTACATATTCTTCAGTTAAACTTCCAGAAGCATGAGATGGGCAGTACTTGTTTTCAGAACTGGGTCATTACCAAGAGCTAACAACCACTTGTTAGGGAAGGTCGTCGAGAGGACGTGACCTCAGGCTCTCCCAAGAGCTGGACCTAGAAGGCTCCTCACCCCCTCACCTGTTCTTGGAATGCACGATCTGACTGCCATCCTCACAGCGGGATCCATTCTCAAGAATACAGCCTTGAGAGAAACAGCATATGTGCCTGAACCCAGTTCAGGCCTCTATATAAACTCTTAAGATCCTAACGGGCAGATCTGGAGATCTGCTCATCTTCTGCAGCCAAGACAAGCCTGTATGTAAGTTCCTTTGTTCATTACACCTGCCACCCATCAACCTGGAGTGGCCTGCCTCTTCCTTCTGTCTCTCCCAGCCCTCTGTGTATAGGGGCCAGTTTCAGGTGTCACCCTGGAAGCTCCCAAGCTTTAGGACCAGCACCACTTCCATCGCAGAAATCTTAGTCAAGCAAGAAGCCATAGAAGCTTTTGGAAAAATAGAAACCTACCACCAGCACCCAGTGTTCTCTCGATGGGACGGCTGCCCAGTTTGCGTGGTGTGAAGGCCCATACGTTCACCTGTCGCTGCACAGCAGACTGCTTCAAAGTGACAAGGGCATGCACTGGGCCGACAGTGGTGTCCTCGCTTGTGCATTTGATGCAAAGGAATGTACAGAGCCCAGAATCTATAAAACGACCAGCACAGAGTGCAGCACTCCTAATTGCGGCCACCTTCATGTGAGGGTCAGGCCTATGCAGAGATGGGAGATAGGGTTTTTTTCCCCCCAAAGTTTGCACAAAAATGAGCTTATGTGCCTGTACCCGTTCACGCACTGGCAGTCTTAGATGTGTTAAGATTTAGTATGTCACCCAGGCAGGTGTATGTTCTTCTTTATTACGGCTTTTGAAGTGGTTAAAACATATTTGAAAACAATACCCATTTGACTACAGCCCCTGAAGCAGAGCCAGGTTTCAACCCCCCACATTCCGGCACGCAGCCCCTCCCCGACCTTCAGTCTGCAATACCTGCAGATTTTCCCAGAGGCCACGTGCCATCCATGCCACTCAGCGCCCACATGGTTCATCTCACTGGGCCCCCCAAATGCTCCACAAGGCGGCTATAATTACCATCACCATTTTCTTTTTTTTTTTTTTAATTTTTTTAAATGTTTATTCTCGAGAGAGAGACAGACAGAGACAGAGTATGAGTGGGAGAGGATCACAGAGAGAGAGGGAGAGACAGAATCCGAAGTAGGCTTCAGGCTCTAAGCTGTCAGCACAGAGCCCGATGCGGGGCTTGAACTCATAAACCGTGAGGTCATGACCTGAGCCGAAGTCGGACGCTTAACCGACCGAGCCACCCAGGCGCCCCTACCATCACCATTTTCTAAAGGCCGTAGCACAGACAGGTTAGGTCACTTGCCCAAGGTCACACAGCAAAGGAGGGGCAGAGCTGAGGTTCAAACCTAGGTCCGTCCCATTCCAAAGATTTCATCAAAACTACATCCCCAGTGAGCCTAATTGCAAAGGGTATGCTCTTCCTCCTTCACTCCATGAGTTTATTAACTGCTCCTAATGGCACAGGTGACAAAAGGCTAAGGTGAGGGACTTTCTCTCCTGGGAATAGAGTGTCTTTCTGTCTACATAACGCTGGTAGGCGTTGGCAAACACTGGTAAAGAATTGTGTACAATGATGTTTCCATTTTTTAAAAACAAACCATTCCACGTGTCAGATGTATAGTGTCTGTCTCCCACAGAGGTCCAGTTTCCTCTAATTTTTATCTATTACCAATAATTCTTTGGAACTGTAAGTGTTTACAATAAAAACAACAGGGCAGTTTTTGCGGGTGCAGGTACACCCCCTGTGAGGTGTTTCTGTTAGTGACCAGTGGCTGGTCTGCTCACCTGGCCACCCATTCCCCCTCTATCCCTCCTTTAGAGATGACCTTTGGTGGTTACAGTGATATTTGGCTACCCTTCCTGCTGGGACAGCTGGGACCTTTATAGACCTGCTTCAACTTACTAGGACAAGATCAAAGAAAACCTTCTGGGTTGTGGGCATCTCCATATTGCTTTTCCCTGCATAGATTAAAGAGTTGTTGGTGTTTACATCTAATGATGTAATTTAACTTAAAAGAGAGTTGGACAAAGGTTGGGAAGAGGGGAGATATGGCACCCATTTTCATTAGCACCCTTTGCATAGAGACGGGGAAAACATCTTGTGAATATCACTTATTACTCAAGTGTCAGAACATCTCATGTCCTGGAAAGTTATACAACAGACCTGTGAATTGAATGAGGAGATGAGGTTCAGGTAAAATGGGAAGGGGCCAGCTTTGTCCCGGCGACACCACTCTCTCCTACTGTCCTGTGCTGACAACTCCTGGTCGTGCACATGATCACTAGAGGCCAAGGAGGGATGGAGTCATTCTGGAATGGAATTTTATTCTATGGCTGGGGGGTGGACAGACAGAATGGCCACTTTCAACTATTTTCCCCAGTGTGCACTTTAGTCATCAGCTTCTTGCTTTGTGAGGGGTGATCTTGCTTTCCTAACTAAACCCTCGTAGCCTCTATACCTTCTGTGTCCCCCACATATCCCTCAATGGTGTTTGGCACGTGGCAGATATTTGGTAAACACCCTGTGATTGACATATTACATATAAGGATTCAGTCAGGTCTCAATGACAGAAAAAAATCCCAATCAAGCTGCCTTAAGCAAAACCAGGAAGGTAGTGGCCCATGTAACTGGGGAGTCCAAGTGTCAGTGGTAGTAGCCAAAGCTTGCCTCGGGGCATCATACAATGGCAGTGGTGCCTGATTTGCCCAAATCTTACTTCTGCTTTCTTTCATTTCAACTTAATCCTCAGGATCTGTGTAATGGTGAGATGCCAGCTTTCTGAGAGTCAGGTAAAAATTATGTACCCTTATAGAAAAATAAACATATACCCCACACTTTGCAAACAATTTGTGGGAGTTTCACATACCCACTAAAATCCCAGCATTATTAGGGAACTTTATAGCTTTGGGAGTCACATCTGGAGAAGTTAGTAGAAAGGCAGATAAGGCAACCTTTGTTCTTAGGACGGAGATAGTTTTATGTTCCATGTCTGAAAAGACTGTACATATATAGGGCAATAGCTCTGGAAATCCTGATGTCTGTGCTGTGGTCACAGGCAGAGAGTTGTCTGGGGCCACTGGGTCATGGCCTATGTTTATCTATCCATCGCTGTTCCAAACACATTATCCACCTGCAGTAGACTCTTCTAATCTCTTTGAGGGAGAATGAAGAGCGGGAAGACTGTTTTTAGAAGCTAAGTTCCAAAATGCAATATGCATACATATATATGTATGTATATGTATATATATGTATATATATACATATGCTAACTTGTAAAACTCATCAATGTCACCTATACCATGCTAGACAATAACGTGTTGTCTCCTTTAAGCTCAAGTGGCAAATGGGCTTTGAGACAGGTGAGACAGGTATAGCTGCTGGATGTAGTTGTGGACCCAACTCTTTCCTAAAATCTTGTTTGGATGAAGGAAGAGATGAGCAAGACAAAATCACCTAATACCATTGTTAGCAGATTCCCCCAATACTTAACGTTTCATTCACTCATTTGTTCATACGACAAATACTAATATTTACTGAGTAGCTACTCTGGGCCAGGTATTTTTCAAGGGGACATAGCAGCAAATGTAAAAAACGGTCCCTTAGTAATAGTGATTATCTTCTAGTGAGATCCATGTGGCTGGCATCTTGTGTGGTGGGCATATGGTATTTGTCTTCCCAATATCTGTGCACCCAAAGTAACTGACTTTAGTTTAGGGCATTAATCCTTTTCCATTCTCAATCCTCTTGGTTTGAGAGATGGGTCTATGACCCAGAGTGATCCCAGTCAGAATAATTATACCCCAAATCCTCAGCCACAATGGCCACATGACCTATACTGGTCTGATCAGAGCAAATGTCAGGATTTTTACAGGAGCTATTGAATTGCGCGCACACACACACACACACACACACACACACACACACTTTCTCTTTTATCTCTGCTGAACGTGAAACTGAGAGGCTGTAAGTTGGAGCTATCAGTCAATTTGCACACAAAGAAGAATCTGAGCATGCAAGCAATAGAAATGTAGCATTGAGTGCTAGTGCCAAAGACATCGAGGCTTCATACATTGATTTCTTGATCAAGCTGAGCCTGATTCCAGAATTCCCCTCTGGATACCATCATCCAGGTCAACTTGAGTGGGGTTTTCTACCAATTGCTGTTAGAGGAATCATAATTGATGCACCTGCTGACCTTGAAGACTTGATGTAGTTTCAGCTACAAGCATGTTCTGAGTACCTGGCATACGCAAGGTTCTCTGAGAACAGATATGCCAACCTGTGGGGAAGGTGAAGGTGAGGTGGGCTTCATCGCCCCTTCCTTCCTATCATCAACCCCTACTACTCATGCCCCAATACTCCACCCCGGGCACCCTTCCTCCCTTCCCCAGGCACGGGTCCTGGGTTCCACGTCTGCTCTCCTAGCGGTCAATCAATCCCTGGAGAGGGCAGGCCAGGGGCATGTCATGCCAGGAAGGGCACTGAACTTTAATTGGAAGAGGCCCTTTGCTTCTACTCTGTGCCTTGCCATCTAGATGGTCTGGGTGAGCCATGGAACTGTCTGAGCTTTATCTTCCCAAAAAAGAAGGGTGGATATAACAACAACAATAACGACAACAACCCCAAAACATTCGGTTCCCCATAAGCTCATGCTGAGGATCAAAGGAGTTGGTGTAAGGGGCAGGGGCAGTGTGCTGTAAATAGCAGACTGACAGATGAAAAAGAAGACATCTTTGTTCACAAATAGCCTAATGTGTGAGTTCGCCTGGGAGACTTTGCTCTTCCAAAGGGGATCTTTGAAGAGGAAAAAACTTCATTGCTGCACGAATTAAGCTGGAACCTGAAATGACAGCCCTCAGCAAGGGCTGATAAGGGTCAGAGGCCCTGCCTGCCTCCCCCGTCATCCCGTGCAGGCACCTCTTCCGCTGGCCCTTGCGGAGTGAGCCCTGCGACTGACTCCATTCCCAGGATAGTAGTTAATGACCTGGAGCACCTGGGTATTTAGAGAACATTTTTCTTTCCATTGGCGCATATTTCTGCAGCAGTGACAAAGCAGAGGTGGCGTTGTGGGAAAAGGACCAATGAGGTGGACAGGTGGATTCCCTGGACCGGAGAAGACGGTGGTGGAGCTGTGCTGTCCGTGCCGTCCTCTGAAGGTAGAAAGGCGGCCAGCACGGGAAGATACCAGGACGAGGATTTCCGGCTCTGGGGGCTAAGAGCTTGAAAATAAATGCGGAGTTTTCCCCCAAAGAATGCCGGGGGAGTAGTGAGCTCACTGGTCCGATCCGATCAGTGGTGGGGAGGAAACAACTTTTACTGGTATCTGAGTGCCTCCTTGCAAGGAGCATTTGAGCAGCTTCCAGAGATTTCCTAGAAGTGACATTTCCGTTTGGGTCTTTGAGACACAACCTTTGCGGGGTTTGCTGAGTGCGTCTGACCCCATGGCAGGCAGCACACTTGGACAAATGAAGGGGGTGCCATGGTTTGCTTGAGGGTTCCCACGGAGAATTTCCTCCACATCCTGTGACCTGTTGTTTTTCTTTGGTCTTCCACTTAAAACAAAACAAAACAAAACAAAACAACTGGGCTGTAACATACCCACGATTAAATAAGTACACGGACTTAAAGCATACAGTTGGATGGATGCTGGCAGTTGTGTGCACCCACGTGTCCAGCGGTTCGGTTAAGTATAGAATGTTTGTAATACCTCAGAAAGTTCCCTTGTGCCTCTTTCTTGCCTCTACCCAGAGGTAACCACCAGGTGGAGAATAGAACCACCTATTCTAGAAGCTCATATAAATGGAATCCTATGGGATGCTCTCTCTCTTATGTCTGGTTTCTTCTGCTCAAAATTACGCTTTTGAGACTTACTCGTGTGTTTGAATGGATCAGTAGCCCCTTCCTTTTTATTGAATCATGAATATTCCCTCGCGTGAACATGCCACGATTTATCCATTCTCCTGTTAATGAACATTTGGGTTGTTCTCAGTGTTGGGTTATTGTGAATCAATCTGCTATGAGCATTTGCACACGTCCCTTGGGCTTGGCTAGCACAGAGCAAAGACCCCCAAGGAGATAGAAGACATGGAGAAAATGAAAATGAAAAGAACCGAGGGGGCCCACACAAATCATCAGTTCTTGACAAAGCTGCCAAGGCAATTCAATGTGCAAAGATAGTATTCTGTACAAACAATGCTGGAGCAACCAGATAGCCTAAGGGGAAAAAGAACCTCAGCCCCTGCTCCTTGGCACGTGCAAAAATTAATTTGAGATAGAATATAGATCTAAATATAAAAGGCAGTATTATAAAGCTTCTGGAGGAGAACGTAGGAGAAAATCTTCACAGATGTGGAATAGGCAAAGATTTCTTTGGGTACAAAACGAATAACCATAAAAGAGGAAATTGATAAGCGGGTCTCTGTCAAAACTAATAATGTGCAGTCTTCGAAAGGTACTGCTAAGAAAATGCACAGTTTAGGCACAGATGGAGAGAAGATACTTGTAACAGGTATAACTAACGAGGGACTAATATTCAGCCTATATTAAAAATTGCTTCAAATCAATAATCAAAAGGAAGAACCCAAGTTTAAAAATAGGCAACAGACATGCATAGATACTTTACAAAAGAAGGTGGCAGAATGGCCCAGACATACACGAAGAGATGTTCAACATCATGAGCCATCAAAAAACCGGAAATCAAAACCACAATATGATTTCATCCAGGATGCAGGCAGGTGTCATCAGAAGGGCACAGGACTGTGAGTGAGGGACTTGAGTTCTGCCCCTGGCCCTGCCCCTGACTCCTGAGGTCTTGGCAAGGCCCTGAACTTCTGATGAGCAAGAGAGAAAAAGCAGCTATGCACTGAGTACATAGGTTTCTTCATCTTCAATTTGTTTTCTTGCACTAATATTCCGGGATTCTCACTTGTGCCACAGCATTTACGCCAGTGAGAATCCTGCTGGTGGCCCCCGCACAAAGATTTCTCTTTGGATGAAGTAAAGGTAGCGATATTCTGACTTTTCACATGATGAATTTGAACATAATAGACAAGGTCCTGCAGGGAAAAGAAAGTTCCTAGCTTACATCCTCTTCTAAGAAGTGAAAGAACATTTTTATTTTCCTGAAAATGTCATAAATTCATACGTTTTCCTCCTTGGATGGAGTAACAGCTAGTCTAAAGACATGAAGGGGTTAAATCATGTTCAATGTAGTTTATACGTTTCCCAGAATCAGGAAAGTTGTTTTTTATTAGGTAGAATTTGGCTTAATGTACTTCAGTGTGTTATCTATAGTGATATATCCTCAAAGGTCTTATAAATACTACAACTTGAAAAGGTGAAAGAACCGAGAATGCTTAGTTGGGAAAAGAGAAGCTTCTCTCTCTGTCTCTCTCTTTCCCTCCCTCATCCCACTCCGTCTCCATGTCTCCATTTCTTTCCAGTCACAGCATAATTAAAGGACTGTTATAATGTAGAAGAATAGGCATTAAATATACTCTGTGGCCCATAAAACACAACTTGGACCTAGGGATATAGGCTACAGACAAACCTGTTTCTCCTTAAACAACAACAACAACAACAACAACAACAACAACAAATCTCTCCAAAAATGGAATGAGCAGTGACTTCCACATCCCTGGAGGTGTTCAAGAAGACAGATACTTATTAACTATTTAGGAAGACATTCATGGACAAGGCTGAACTTGATGACCTCTCTTGAAATTTCTCTTGGATTTTGGTGTTTTAGGCACATCAGCAAGTTTGTACCAGGCAATCATGGTGGAAAGCCTGAATGTGTGGGTCTCGGAGGTTAAGGGTCACCATGCTGGCTGCCTGTTGCCAGGTGACGCTCTTAGAGCACTTAGATGGGTGTCATTGAGATACAACGTGTAACTTTTGGAAATGAGATTATAAGAAATCGTTGCAAAGTTCCGCTCTCCAAAGGTGGCTTTGGTTTTCGGAAATAGCTGAAAGTCTGGTCAATATGGGATCACCATACTGTACAATGCTGTCTGAGGATCAAAAAAATATCCAACAGCAGAGGCATGATTATGGAGGGATGACGGGGACTTTCTTGGCATGCTCATAAGCTTGGCATAAAATATGAGAGGTTTTCCCAGAGTGGCACTTGGAAAACGTGTGCAACCACAGAAGCCCTGGGGGAAGCTGCAGTCATTGGAGCGTTTACATTCTGATGGGAGTTTTCAGAGATCAGTCTCGCGCATTACAGCTATGGTGCTCATTATGTCTCCACAAGGGATGGACACGTTTATGTCATTTCTGATGACTGGGTGAGACTCTAGCGACTGCTCAAGTCTCTGAGCTTGCTGAAGCTCTGACCCCTGATTCCTTCCCTGGGGAACGCGTCACATTCCACAGGAGTCTTACAAAGACCCAGTGGGAACTGCCGAGTTGGACACCTGGGTGATCTGGCTGGAGTGCTTTATCTACCCTGCTTTTATTTCTTCACTCCCTCGTCAATTCATTTATCTGCTGGGGTAGCAATACGGCACTTCTGGAGAGCTCTGTTATTTGGCACGTGTTTACAGCTGCGCTGCTTCTGGAGCCAACCACCTCCACACCTGTGGAAGTGGCTGTCTGCTCTGTGGGATTTGGGACACCAGGAATGTCCTCTTCAGTCCCCTTTCACTGGGAAGAGAACCCGCCTGCCCTTCAAGAGTGACCTCCCTTAAATTAGAAACTCTTCCGTGAGAGAGAGCCCACAAAATATCCTGATCCAGGTTTATACAGTAAAGAAGGCTGGAGCTTTCCCTGGAAGCCAAATCTGGTAAATGAAAAGGGACATCATTAGGGCAGATGACAGGCTTGCTGACCGGAGTAAAGAAGGAAGAGGGGAAGAGACTGGATAGCAAAGGGCAAGCCTTGGGTGACATCACAGCTTTGTTTAAAGTCTTGCAAATTTGTGTTGACAAAGCGGTGCTGTCTTACCAGGGAGCGCCCAGCATAACTCACTCACTGGTGAAAGACCTTGGGCGTAGACAAGAATTCGGTGGTGGGGGGTGGGGTACATGCCAGTTGTCTTCAGTCTGCCTGGGGGTGTCCTGGCCCTTGTTTGTTTGCTACACATCAAACAATTTCCCTACTCCAAAGTATCAGCCCCTATTTGTGGGGCTTTGGGTGAAGGTTTCATTCCCTGCTTAGGGATCAAGCATGTGACCCAGGCTTGAGACAGTCAGTCCATCAGGATTCCCTGGCCACAGTGATGGATTCATGTCCGGCAGTGCCACTGACATTCAATGACACTTTGGCTGGGAGCTCTGGGATCAAGATCAAGGTCGTTCCCGCCAGATTTGACTCAGAGCCTGCAAAGCTGGGATTCTTGCAGCCAACTTGCAACTACCAGGAACCTGAGACTGAAGCCAATACAGTGCAGACAGAACAGAGAGAAGGGAAGAACCAAGAGAATAGATTCAGGCAATCAGACAGGAAGTTGAACTGGGCAGCTCTTTGGATGTGTTTCAGAGTCGCTTCTTAATGACTACGGCAATGAGATCACATGCCCTTTCAAACTCCCTCCCAAGGCATCTCTAATGCAAGCAAAAATGATAAACACATTGTGGCACAAAGATTCTAATTCTGTAATCTTGGTAACAGACTCTGGTGGGCAGGGATATTAGAACTAGTTCTCTGCCTCGAACCTACACTTGGTTTTGCTCTTCCAGGAAGGTGGACCGACTGTGCCCTCCAAACCTCTTCCAACCTTCTGCATCTACCCTCTTACCTTCACCCAGAATTTCCTCCCTTTGTGTCTTCCTACTCTGCCTTACAAGAACCAACTGTCCTCTACAAGGCTAGTCCCTGGCCATCCCAGACCAAAGGAATGACTCGAACTTCTGACCTCTGACTGATCCAGTTTTCTGAAGCACTACTTTGGACTTACTAAGACTGCTTTGCATGGCTTCTTGATGTTTCTTCAAGACTCTTTGGCTCCCCATCCTCCCCATAATTATCCAGGTTATGAATCCTAACACCTAGCACACGGCTTTGCACAGGCTGCACTCAGTTGATGCTTATAACAAGGGATATTTTATTTTTTTATTTTATTTATTTTTTAAAAAAATTTTTAATGTTTACTTATTTTTGAGACAGAGACAGAGCATGAACGGGGGAGGGGCAGAGAGAGGGAGACACAGAATCGGAAGCAGGCTCCAGGCTCTGAGCCATCAGCCCAGAGCCCAACGCGGGGCTCGAACTCACGGACCGTGAGATCGTGACCTAAGCTGAAGTCGGACGCTTAACCGACTGAGCCACCCAGGCGCCCCAACAAGGGCTATTTTAATAACATGGGCTCTTGTTAGTGTCCCCTCCTGGAATATGGCCACCTGCCAGTCTCAGATCTGGGTCATTAGAATTCATTGGGTTGACTATAGGATCTCCTATACCACTTGGCCAACCTGCGTGAATCCAGTTGTGTTCAAGGCCCAAGACACAGAGGAGACAGAACCATACCTCTTTCCCCCAAGTTCTTCCCTCTCCACCACACCTGACACCCCACATACCAACTGAGATACATAGTCCATTCATTAATTTGCCAAAAACTCATCAAGCACAGTGTGCCAGGCATTGGGTGTACAGAGATGGGCAAATCAGAGGAATTTGATTCCCCTGTGGGTTTTTTAAAAATTTATTTTTATTTATTTTGAGACAGAGAGAGAGATAGATGGAGAGAGAGAGAGAGAGAGAGAGAGAGAGAGAGAGAGAGAGAGTATGTCTCAGGCAGGCTCTGTGCTGGCATGGGGCTCGATCTCAAAACTGTGAGATCATGACCTGAGCCAAAATCAAGAGTCAGATGGTTAACCGTTGACTGAGTCACCCAGGCACCCCACTGCCTGTGGTTTTGATGTGAAGCCTCTTCCACACAGAGCTAGGATTGTTCTTCCTCTGTCTGCCTCTCTGTCCCTAGACCCTGAGATGTCTGGGCTTAGGTATCTCGGGTCTGTCACGTGTCCCCTTGGAGGCAGGGTCTGTTTGTCCTTTGCTGGTGCCAAAGCCCTCCTCCAAAGCTCTTCTCTCCACCTACTCCCCCTTTGTCCAAAATTGAGATATGGTTCCTCATTCCCAGGGACTACCCTCTAATCCATTTCTCATACTCATAAAATCCTGGCTGGGTCTCTCCTAAAACCCACGAGATCTGGTCTCCCCAGGGACAAACTAATGGTTAGTGTGAGCTTTTATCTTGAATGTCCATTTGACTTAAGTTAATAAAGCTAAAGGAAATACTCGCAGTCCTGACAGGGGATGGGAAAAACAAAGCCAAATCCCCTCTGGGCTCTGGCTTGAGGTCATGACCCCCAGGCCAGCAGCCAGTGGTGAAGGTCTGGCCTTTGACTGTGAACCCTAAGGATGACACTCCTGGTCTTACTGCCCCAGGGGCTCATGGCTGACCCCCAAGGGCCTGTCCTTTTCGCTTTTCACAGCACTGCAGCCCCAAAGCTGCTGAGGGTGGGGGTCGGAGGAAGCCCACCCCAGGGGCTGCCTGGTGCTGGTGGGTGGGTGAGGAGCCAGGCTCACCTTTGCCCTCAGTCCGTGTGCCAGGACTCCGGAGCCTGGCTGGCGGTTCCTGAGCGCAAAACGAAGCCTACTAGGGCTCTCGGGGTGGGTGGTGGGAAGGGGGCGGGGGCAACTTTATAGACAATAAAGGGAAGAATTTCAGGTTGGCAAGGGGTAGGGAGAGCAAAAAAGCGGGAGGGAGGGTGCGGGGCTCCGCAGGAGCAGAGGGTGCCGGGGTTGCCTGGGCCTGAGAATCCCCCGGCGCGTCTCCGCCACCTGTCCACGTGCGTGCGTGCGCCGGGAGCCCGAGGCCGGTCAGCGGGAGTCGGAGGCCGAGTCCGGAGCCGCAGAGCAGCCGCAGGCGGAGACCCAGCGAGCGCGCTGCCCCGGGAGCCGAGCGCAGGGGCCGCCCACTGGCGGGGGAGCCGGGGAGCGCGCAGGGGAGGCGGTGGCGGCCGCGGCGGCGGGGCTTCCCCGGGCTTCCCCTCCCCTCCCCGGGCCAGGGCGCGGAGGCGGCGCTCGGCGCCAGGGCGCGGGGAGTCCC